>NW_027318538.1:0-5829 GCF_032062135.1 Pyxicephalus adspersus
AGTAAGTATAAATCTTTAGGAATATGTATATATGCCCTTTCATCCAGCACACATTGATCTACAGCTCTAACAGAAACAACAAGCAATAGTAGGCTGGTTACTGATGTCTTTATGTTTTCCCCTCTGAGCTACTCAGTTTTGAGATTTCAAATGACCACGGGCAGAGCCAAATTTTATCAGTAAACTATTTTTTTTTTTGCACATTTATTTATTTCATAATGATAGGATTTTTTAGTTATCATAATGTAAAGACCACTGAAAATTATTTATTTACATTTATCTATGAAAATCTAATTTGATGTCATATAGGTGATGTCATATAAGTGAAAAACTGTAGGTATTATATGCTTTGTATAAGCATGTTGCATAGGAAAGCTGAAAGCTAAAGAGACGGACAGGCACTATTTTTTTGTTTGGCATGTCGGTAAAACCATCAGTGGTGAAATGAAGTGAACTGAGGGGCAAGAAACTCAATAAACACCACAGTAAAGTCCTCCACATGCTCTTCATAACATATACTTTACTTAGACACCAGCCACTTTAACATGCTTTGTTACACAGCCAAGGGGAGTTGAAACCCTCTATTAGCATTCCAGTATCTGACTGGCTGCTGTCCATCTACTTCTTTTTCTTTTCAGAGCAAGATGAAATCTTTTCATGGCTTTTCTTTCTTCTGTCTACTTAGACTTCCACTTCACAGTAAAAAGCAGTGGGGAGATTTAGAGAAGGTATTAAGAGGAAAATGTATCACATTTAATAAATGTTTTTTAGCTTGTCACCAACTGTGCTGGAATGAAAAGTGTTGGGAAAATGTGTCATTTTAGAGGGAAAAAATAGCTGTGTATAAAAACAACACAACTACATCCTTTCTAAATGGGTACATAACTATGCCAGCAAAAATCAACCCATTTGTTGAGCAGACAATACGCTGACAATTGCTATATATATATCTGCTACAACCTAAAGCTGAACTCCAGCCTTTCTTACAGTCTTGCCCAGTTACCCTGTAGTTGCAATGGCTTCTCTTCTGTACAGAAAATGCTTAGGGGTCTATTTAGAGAAGGACATGTAATAGAGTACCAAAAAGCAATTTTACCAGATGTTCTTGGGGCTCACATATTAGCATAACTGGAACATGGGTGTTACCACAGGTGTCCATACTGGAATCAAGCTGTCGAACCCCTCAAGCGTCTTACAAGGATCCAAAGAACTTCCATTTTCACTTCACCAGACAATCAACAGAAAGTTCTGGGAGGGTTACAGCCTATTGCTAGCGCCCATGTAGCAGTTCTAAATCCATCTGAAGCTTCCACTCTAATCAAAACCACTTGAGCCCATAACAGTAGGCTTAATGTCCAGATTTGACTGTTATTAATTATTGTTATTATATGTTACTGTTATTGACAAATATAGCACCTCCATTTGAGAGGTTTAAAAGGGGGACAAAACCCCTCTTTTGTGATGAAACATTGTGCAGCCATCCTCAAGACAGCCTTTACCTGTAAAGTGCATACCAGTGGCTTACCTTGTCAGCAGTTATTTCTCTGTCTTCCACTGCAGTTTTGGTGCAACCGCACCATGTGTAGGATCAACGTCAACTTTTTGGACATGATAGCCAAACATTTCCTGCAATGGCATCAGCACAAGGATGCAAAGTTTAGAAGATCAGATAAGGCACAGGTATAATCTTATCTGTCATGTCCCAAAGTGCAAGATTATTTAAATCTTGGCTCCATGAATTACACCAAGAAATCAGACATTTGGTAAGAATTGTCTGAGTATGCTATCCATGTGCTGTCTTGTACACACTCAAGTATTATACTGCACAGAATTTTCAGTGCCATAGGTGGAATTGTTATTCCAAAAAGACTAAACTGTCTGCCTCCGGAGTACTGCAATTAATGTTAATTTATTTTTTAATGTAAATTCGTCTTGAGAGATTTAAGTTTTTCACAAACGAAAATTTGTTTTCTCAAAACTTTATCTTGCTGAATGGTCCCCAGAACAAGGTTCAAGGCCAGAGGAGGAAGGCTAGACAAGAGAGGGAGCTCAGGGCCCATGTGCAGAAGGGTTAACAAGAACCAGCAGCCTCCCTGTAAGCAGGGAGGGTCCAGCATGGGAGCTGCGCGGGTCCAGCATGGGAGCTGCGCAGCTACAGACAAGGGACAGCCTTCTGAAGTGGCCAGTGGCCAGATGGCGGGACCCACGGCAGGGGGTCGAATCCATGCAAGGGAGAGGAGCTTCTGGTGATCGTTTCCGTCGGTCTGGGGCCAGGCGGTTCAGACAGTGTGCTGATGTCAGGGAGCAAAGTGAGAGCTCAGCTGCTGTAGCAGCAGCGACACCTAGTGGGCCAACTGAAGAAGGCCAGTTGGTGAGCTCAGGAGCTGAGGAGTCCAGGTCTGAGGAGGAGGAATTGAGGAGGAGGAGGAGCTGATTTCAGCTCATCATCTGTTGCAACCTTTGGACAGTTTGGTGAACAATGCAGTAGATGGCGTTATCCTTTTTGGGCATCACGATTCACTCACAATTGTGGCTATGTGTCGATTGTCAGAAGATAAATTGTCGGCGCTGGTATAGGAAGTGGGGGAGGCTTGTGACAAGTGAAAGATTTAGTTGAGGCAGTTAGTTGTTGCTGGGCAAACTGAACTTTGTGTGCAGGATTTTGCCCATGGAGGGGATTTTTGCACGCCGCTTCTCTGCGGCAACAGCAGGGGTCATGTTGTCTTCCTATTACATTTGGTTGGCGCAAGTTGTGGGAGGATTTGCTTGTTTGGCGGGCATTTTTGGAGGGGTACAACAGGCATTTTTTGTGGCTGGGTTGGCCGGTGACGAACTTTGATTTGTATTTGGTTTCAGATGCGGCAACTTCGCCGGGTTTTGAAGTCTATTTTTCGGTAGGTGGTGTGCATAGGCTTGGAATGGGAGGAGGCAGACTTCCTTTCCAATTTGGTTTTGCTGAAGCTGTTTCCTATTGTGGTGGCGTTGGAACTTTGTGGGGGGGGGGGGGTGTTTGTAAATAAATAAACACGTGCGTTTTCACTGCGATAATCTCGGGGTGGTACAGGTGGTGAGTCAGTGCACAGCTTCTTCTTGTTTTCTCAAAACTTTATCTTGCTGAATGGTCCCCAGAACAAGGTTCAAGGCCAGAGGAGGAAGGCTAGACAAGAGAGGGAGCTCAGGGCCCAAGTGCAGAAGTGTTAACAAGAACCAGCAGCCTCCCTGTAAGCAGGGAGGGTCAAGCATGGGAGCTGCGCGGGTCCAGCATGGGAGCTGCGCAGCTACAGACATGGGACAGCCTTCTGAAGTGGCCAGTGGCCAGATGGCGGGACCCACTGCAGGGGGGCGAATCCATGCAAGGGAGAGGAGCTTCTGGTGATCGTTTCCGTCGGTCTGGGGCCAGGCGGTTCAGGCAGTGTGCTGATGTCAGGGAGCAAAGTGAGAGCTCAGCTGCTGTAGCAGTAGCGACACCTAGTGGGCCAACTAAAGAAGGCCAGTTGGTGAGCTCAGGAGTGTCATGTGTCGATTGTCAGAAGATAAATTGTCGGCAAACTTGGAACTTTGTAGGGGGGGGGGGGTGTTTGTAAATAAATAAACACGTGCGTTTTCACTGCGATAATCTCGGGGTGGTACAGGTGGTGAGTCAGTGCACAGCTTCTTCGATGTTGCGCCGCTGGTTACTGCCAGGTTGTGGTCCTTGGGCACACCAAGGTGGGCAAAGCACGGTAGTAAATCACTAAGAAGAAGGATAGTCAACGGAACCCGCCAGGGTCAAGACAGGGAGCAAGCATGAGAGGTCAGGTCACACCTCAGGGGTCAATAGCCAGGGATCCAGGAGACAGACAGCAATGAGGCACGCCCAGCATCAGACCTGCCCGCATGCACAGGGGAGAGATGCCTGTGCTTTAGTGAGGAACAGGTAAGTGTGATGTATGTATATATATATATATAATTTTTCATTTGTTCAGTTATTAAAGCGAGTGTCAGCCATTTAATCCAGCAGTGGGTCTGTGTTCATTATTAGGGCTGTATGGTATGATGGGGCTGGATAGTAATGGTGGTTAAAGGTTAACAGGGCAGCCAGCAGTTAGATCTGGGCTCCCCTAATCAAGACTTCACAGAAAGTTTACCTAAAAAGTTCCACTTTTACAAACTCTGTTTTTTCACTATTTTGATCAAAAAGTCTGGGACAATCAACATCTGCCTTTTGTAATGGTAATTAGTTGAAGGTATCTGTTCTACCTTTGCTGATATGTTGGTACTTTCCTAGCACTCATGATTTTGTCTAACCACCCATGAATGTGTCTAACCACCCATTTTCACAGACCTAATGTACATTCTGCTCAAATTCTACCGTTTTTGTTTATTATAGAATATTTGCTTTTAGGGTTAAATGGATTGGGTGGACAAAGAGTGAAGGTAAAGATGAACTTTACTTTTTAGGTGGGGCTAACCATAGTTTACAATAAAGGAAAGTGCCATCTTAGCCACTGTTTGGAACTACAGTTTTCAGGGTGCCACACATATGATCAGCTATGACACCAGATTGGTACAGCTCCACTCTCTGGGTATTGTTCTTGTGCTATCTGTGAACCAATCCCGGCTTGTTTCCTGATGCCTCTTGTTTGCTGCCTGTCCTGACCTTCGGCTCATTGGACTACTTTAGATTTTGCTCTGGTACTACGTTGTTGGTTCATGTCAGTCAGCTGTCACCTGCCTTTGGCGGGCATTGGGACCGCAACCTGGCAGTAGCTTGCCGCACAATATCTTCACCCCTAGAGGCTCTGGAGAATATCAAGCTACTGCTTAGACCCTGCACCCCGTGCATGTCTCCACCCACTGGGTTGGTGACACAATGGGTTCACCACTTTGCCCTGTGGAGCTGTGACAGTGGGACATTTTGCAGTTACAGACTGCCTTTCCAAACATGCTTATTGTTTGGTCAGACATTGTGGCCCGGACTGGGTGGCAATTGGCTCGCTCGGTGGAATGACTGAACAAGGCCAGGATAAAGGTAAACAAGAAGGTTTGTAGTGCGTAATAGGTGTTTAGTTGTTCGGCACAGGGAATTGCAAAAGGATACGTGGCAGGTCTTGAGGGGGGATGGGGTACACTTAAATGCTGTGGGGACGGTGCTTCTTGGGCCTCGCTAAAGGGATTCACGGGGCCTTGAGAGTGTGGGGGCACCCAAGCGTAAGGTTAAACATAGTATCTGAACATGGTATCTGAGCATTGTTTGGGTGGTGGGGAACCACCTTAGTTGTGGTGTCCCCAGAAGGTTGTGTGGTTACAAGGGTTGTTATTAAGGTATTGATGTTGATGAAGGGGCTGCATTGTGGTGGGTAGCATCCCCAAGTCAGCGTGGTGCAGCTGGGAACATAAGAAATAAGGATTGGCAGACCCCATTTGGATGTGGTAAAATGATGGCTCCCTATGAGGACCTAGAGCCAAGTGTTAAGGTGGTTGAAGGGTGCTGGGGATTCTTTGGGTACTTGGGAGGGACTGTTGTGTTAGAAGGTTTGGAGATAAATATGTGAAAAATGTATGTTTACTTGAGAATATGTTGTGGTTGTTGAGAGTTATGTATATATATATAAATATATATATTGTCACGCTCGGAGAGACAGGACCACTAAGGGGCGCTATGGCATGCACGGAGGTGGTGTGAGCCCTGCGAAGGGCCATGGCGCAGAGTCTAAGCAGTAACCAGGTTTTCTCCAGAGCCTCTGATGGTGAGGATGTTGCGCCGCTGGTTACTGCCAGGTTGTGGTCCTTGGGCACACCAAGGTGGGCAAAGCACGGTAGTAAATCACTAAGAAGAAGGATAGTCAA
>NW_027318539.1:0-5827 GCF_032062135.1 Pyxicephalus adspersus
CCCCTGCTGATCACTCTGTGCCAATTTAGCCCCTTCCCACTTACAGTTACCGTACGTTTCTCTCCGCCGGGGGAACTCCGTTAGGGCAGAAATCAGCGTGCTTCCGCGATCGCGGGGGCGCGTGTGCCGGCTTCTCCTCGCTCGGCTCTGAAGGAAGGAGGAGACACGCGCTGCAGCCAGGAGGAGAAGAGAGAAGAAGAGAAGCGCGCCGGATCGCGGGGGCGCGGTATCGGGTGAGTACCGGTATGTTCTTTTAATTATTTTTTAAAACTGTATTAGCCATATAAGACGCACCCACTTTTCCCCCCCAGTTTTGGGGAAGAAAAAGTGCGTCTTATACGCCGAAAAATACGGTATGCCCAAAATGTGCCAGTGTTTCATGTAGTGTGGTGGGATAACACGCCTTGCCTCAATTTTGCCTAAATCTGTATAGCATCATTTATTATTAATATTCTTTTTTTAAGAGATCCAATATATTTTCTACTGTAAACCATACAATACTATATATACAAACAAAATATGTGAAATGCAGTAAAATGGTAATATGACCAGAACCCTATCCAGATCATTTTACATGACACAAACATTTAAAATATATTTCCATGTACAAAAATTCATTAGGTTATAGGAAGGCTGGGAATATTAGTAAATGCTTATAGTAGTCCAGCCTGCCAACCTTGCCACATGACTAAAGTAAATAATGTTTGCTTTTTTTATGAGTGTAGCTCTCAGTCTTTCACCCCACATACAGTAGGAGTAGGAGCTTCATGAACTTCGTAATGAAGGCAGCCTATATTTAGAATTCTAGAGACATCGCCATTAATATGAAGTCTCCATCATTGCTCAGCTACCAGAATTGGGTGGTGATGGCTTTTACCTTCTGCTCTGTAAGAGAAATTGTGCTCCAACATTCTGTGTTCAAGCTGGTCTCTGGATATTGGTTTAGAAAACTAATATGTGTCACTGGACACATCTGATGTTAGGAATGGTGAAGGAGAAGGTTCCAGTAAGCTGAGGGCACTAAGATGGTGACAGGTGAAGACTGAAAATGGCATTTTGTCTCAGGATTCTAGGAGAGAAAAAGAATGTCATTGAGGTGGTGATAAATCAGAAGGTTATCTCCTCTTCTGTATGCATGAATACTCTACAGTAGCATCGTGTTCTGTATATACATAACAGTAAGAATTGTCTTGGTCTTTATATATAGACTATGCACTGTAACATATTTCATGTTCTGTAGGTATAGACACTGCATTGTAAAACTTCTCTTGTATGAATGCTGCACAGTAGGACTTCTTCTGTATGGATGCAGCATTATAGAACTTTTCTTGTTCCGTAGGTATGGACACTGTTTAGTGGGAATTCCCTTGTTCTGTAGGTATGGACTTGGCATTACGGAACGTCTCTTGTTCTGTAGATATGGACACTCCCCAAATTAACTTCTCTGGGTCTGGATATATGAACACTACACTAGTAGGACTTCTCTTGTTTTAAAGGTATAGAAGATGTTGCATTGTAAATTTTTTTTGTTCTGTAGTTATGGACACTGCACAGAAGGAATTCTCTTGGTCTGTAGATTTGTAGAGTGCAGAGTACTTCTCTTGTTCTGTAGATATTGACAGTGCACAGTAGTACAGGTAGTCCCGGGTTACATACGGGATAGGGACTGTAGGTTTGTTCTTAAGTTGAATTTGTATGTAAGTCAGAACAGGTACATTATTTTAATAAATTCATACCAATGCAAATCAAGCCTCTGTCCTGCACAGGAACCAGCAGGAGAGCCCTGTTCATTCATATCTATGAGTCGTCTGTATGTCGGATGCCCTTACCTCGGGGACTACCTGTAATCATCTTGGTCTAAATGTACAGTCACTGCACACCAGGACTAATCTTGGTCTGTGTATATTAATAGTAGGACTTCTCTTGTTCTGTAGGTATAGACCCAGCAATTAGGATGTCTTTTGGTCTGAATATATGAACTCTGCACAGTAGAGCCTCTCATGTTATGTAAATATGGACACTAGCAGACCCTATTTAATGTACAGCGCTGCATAATATGTTGGCGCTATATAAATCTTGTTTTTAATTATTATTATTATTATTATTAATAATAATAATAAGAAGAAGAATAACAACTCACTATTGTCTTGTGTGCTAGATGTCATTCCCTGTATATATATTTATTCTGTATATATGGAGACTGTAGAGAGGGAATTCTCATCTTGTGTGCTGGGTATAATTCTCTGTATCTCTTATTGTTCAGTATATAAAAATGATGTACAGTGCTCTTTTATCCCACACCCTGATACTGATTTGTAGCATTTGTTTCTATATAATGAGTACACTGCATGACAATTACCTGTTCCAGTAACATCTTTTTGTACTCTGTACATTAATAAATTCCCTTTTTCATGTTGTGCATTAAAGCAGAACTAAACTGAAAACAAAAAAATTACACTTACCTTTAATCCTGCAGATCCCTCGATGGTGCTGGTCCTTCTCGCGATCTGGTCCCAACGACGTCCTGGAATTCTCTTCATTCTGGTGCTGAGAAAGCGCTGGCCGCCGCCATCTTCAGTTTTCTCTTTCCTCACCTTCTTGTCTTCTTGGGACGTCACCCAATCTCGCACTGCGCAGGTGTGAGATTGAGTGACATAGCCTGCTGTGAATAGAAAAAATGCCCCTTCTGCGCATGTCCTGTTTTGCAGCAACACCCCTAATTCTCGACCACCTAGGCAATTGAGAATGAATGGGAGCGCAAAGCCTAAAAAGCTAAAGCGTAACTCAGAACTTTTTCTTTACATAAAAGATTAGACAAAAGGTAGAAAAAGGGTGCAGATACCTACGCCATGCAACCCTGGAGGCTCTTGGGTGCTCCTTCTACACATGCCCAAGCATCTCAGGCATGCGCAGAAGGATCCTTTTCGCGCTAACAGAAAAATTTGCCGATCTCACACACGCGCAGTGAGATTGGTAATTTTTTTTTTCATCCTACGTCACCCGATCTCGCAACTGGGTTGGGTGATGTTGGATTAACCAGGAAGAAGAGGAGAAGATGACCAGAGAAAGTGTACCGCAGAACAACCTACGATCACTTACATATAAAGATTGTCTACTCTTTTATGTAAAGTAAAAATGTTGAGTTTTAGGTCTGCTATAAGTTACACCCCATACACGGTATAAATACACACGGTTTTTGGAGTCCCTTGTCCAAACCCTATAAATTGTTCTATACTCTTCTGTATTGGTTCCCCCCCACAAAGGGTGATTATGTGTGTAACTCGCATGTTTACATTGATTGCACATATAATCCTATAGTAGATTGTTCTTGGCATTGTCTGAGAACAGGGTCTCTTTATTAAATGAATTGCATCTATGTTATTCAAAAAGTATTAGACTTTATTAATAATATTATTAATTAGTATTATTAATATTATTAATAATAATAAATAATAATAATAGGACTTTCCATGTGATCCTTAGTTTTATAATAAATTCCACAATCATAGGCTGAGATCTCCCAGCAGGCACTTTTCTCTCTGGGTATCTTGTGCAGTCATTACCCGAATCATGCAGAAAACAGACACATTCGTTTTGTTTACGTTCTGTCCCTTCTATCATTTGCCGCATGGTGTCAGTCTGCAGCAGCCGCAGCGTCTTTGACGTCACCGTCGCCATGGAAACACGGGTCTTTGCTGCTGCTGCTGCTGCTGCTACTGCAGTGCGTCACTCCCCTGTGCGCGGCGGTTTCCTGAATGACGTCATTACGTTGACGAACGTTCAGAGGCTTCTTTAATCGTGCGTTACCATGGTTGTAAACATTGTCGTGTGATGATGCTGGCACTGGGTTGGCACCCAATGATTTGTGATGGGGATGTGAAGATTCACCTAAAGTGCTGGTGTCATTCAGTGATAGAAGTGCAGAATACTGATTAGTGGGGCACTAATAAAAGTTTCTTTTATATTGTAGTTTGTAGTGAATGTTTATGGGGGAATAAAACATGACCGAATCACCTGTCTGCATTACAGCACTGGGTGCCGCTATCTTCCTTCTTCAGTCATTTCCATTGGCCGTGCCAGGCACACACAAGGAAAGCTGGGAATTCCACATTTCCTTGGCAACCAAAGTTGCCGCTGCACATGCGCAGCTCGGCTTTCTGCCAAAAACCTTCAGCGATCAGGCAGCTTAATTGCATTATCGCTGAAGGGACTTCTCCTGTATTAATATCCCGCCTGATCATACAGGATACACGTGGAAGTTTAGTGATGTTGGGTTTGGCTAGTATAAAACATTGTTCCAGTGATAAGATCCAATCATGCCGTTCTGGTGTGTTATCAATAATATTATACAGTTTATAGCGTGACATAATACACTGTGCTGTACAGTGTACACAGTCATGTGACTGGCTGTCCCTCAAAGGGGCTCGCAATTTAAGGCTACGTACACATGTGCAATCATTATCGTTGGAGAATTATTGATTAACGACTGATCAACGTTTATTTACGCTTATTTAGAACGATCATATAGTGCACGATTCTGCACATGCTGAAACGATATGATCGTTCAAATATAATCCACCAATAATGTACACACACAGAAATGATCATTTGAAGGATGCAGGAAGTGACGTGCACCCAAGAAAGTGTACACACAATAGCAAACGATCATTGCCCAATCAGATCCACCGGGACGGTAGTTCGTTTTCAGCAACGTTCGTCGTCATTGGCCAGTCCTTGTCCACGTTTTTTGTTAACGATTATCGACGATTGGTTGTTAGTCATCTACTTCCAACAATAATTACGTGTGTACATAGCCTAATGTCCCTACCATAATCATATGTCATTACCACTGTCTGAGGTAAATTTTTAAGGGAAGCCAATTAACGTTTTTAACAAGTTTTTGGAATGTGGGAGGAAACCCACGAAAACACAGGGAGAACCTGCAAACTCCATGCAGATAGTGTCCTGGCTGAGATAAAGCACTTTGTGTCACTTTTTACACACATTGCTTTAAAGTAGCCCATCTATTTTAGATAAGCACCAGAGCAGCCATGAAACCTGACATGCAGCATTTTTCAGATGCAGCAAACCACAAAGCATGGTACTACTGTATCATACATTGTGGTGTATTAAATCACATCTGTGTTGGAGCTGCTTTAGTACTGACGTAGTTTCAATAAGCTTGGATGCACCCCACTGCATCTGTATGGCTCCCTTGCGCATCTGACCAGGTATTTGATTCCTGTCATTGAAGCTTTTAAAGCCAACACGTCTCCTGTAACATAACAAAGATCGGTCTTGTACATGAAGAACATTCAGATTGCGTTCATGCATTAATCATGCTGGCAATATATGGCCAAAGCCTGATTCATGTCAAAGACAAGAACTCTCCAAACACAGCTAAGACATTCAGGAAACTTTTGTTTTAATTATTTTCTTAGAAAAAAAATAGTTTTATGTGGTTAGAGATAAGTTGTGGGGATATAGGTGCTTCACAAACTTTTTAAAGTGGAACTCATTGGTGGGTAAGCTTCTACTATAATCAGCAAGTATGCCTTGCATATTCTGCCAATTATGGCACAGACTTACCTGTTTGATTAAAGCTCCAGTCCCCTGTCACTGCTGCATCCCGGGAAGCAGCCATCGTCGCTGCTGACTGCACAGCAGATGTCCAGGCTATTGAATGGCTACTGACGCACAGGAGTTAAATTTTTCTACAGTTTTCTTTTGTAATGTCGTTATCTCTATGTGCAGGATCGGTGCTATACGATCGTTCGTAGATATCGTGCAGGATCGTTCGTCGTTCGTTTTCCAACGATAATAATTG
>NW_027318540.1:0-5825 GCF_032062135.1 Pyxicephalus adspersus
ACTCCATGGATGATATAGTAATGAAGACATTTGTTGCCTATAAAAACCTTTAGTAAATAAGTGGATTAGGACCATTACAATACCATTATTAGCATATGATGAGCAACTGGCAACTCTAAAATATTATTTTTGGTTTGATTGTCTTATGTGAATAAAAAATTTTGCATAATGCTTTTAACATTGACTAGTTGTGCTTGAAAATCCCATATTTTGGAAGCAAATGTATTGGTATAACATATCCTCAAACATTAAAATAGTCATTTGAATTCAGGTAGACTTCGGGTTAAAGACATCTAACATACAGACACCTCCTAGATACAAACGGGTCTTCCCTGCTCGCTGTGTGCAGAATGGAGGCTGGAGGGGGCAGTTTGCATGTCTTGCAGATGAAATATTTTGCCAATTACAGCTGAGGTTGTGGGTGATCTTAAGAGCTGAGCTGATCTGTAACAACTTGTTACTCTTTAATGACCAAGACAAACTCAGTTGTTGCTTTTTGCATATCTAAGCACAGCTTGCTCCAGAAGTTAATGAATGTCTAGGCTCCATAAAGATTTTTATTTTTTTTTTTTTTTGCTTTGTTTGTGATTGACTCACCAATGGGCTAGTCCTTAAAGCACGTTTTTGAGTGCTTAACAAAATGCTCCTTGCTGCTTTTTAAAATTAAAAACATTCAAACACGCTTTTTTTGCATTTATACATTTTTAAAAATGTCAATAAAAGCCTCCATTGATGTCAGTGGAGGCTCTATAACAGTCTGCACACGTTTATACACGTTTTGCAGCAGTTTGCACACGTTTATAGCTGTTTTAACACCTTATTATTGAAGCTTTCATTGAAAACAATGAAGGCTTCTTTTAGCTGGAATTTGGAATCAGGATTCCCTTTTAAAAGGGGATCTATCAATCTCTGCAGCCCCACCCTGGGGAATGAACAGAGGGGTACATAAAACCCCTTACTCATTCCCTAAAAGGGTTTGAAACAAATGCAAAAAATTAGACGAGACATTATTTATAGTAATTGTATTATTTGTATGTGTTTTGTGTTTAACTGTATTTGACTATTTTTTACAGGGTATAATGCCACTATGAAAGAACGATTCCCACAGCTGCATTCATGATATGAGCACAGCCGTGGGACTCCAGAGAATGTGGGATCCCCAGGCACTCCCTATTCACGTCGAGTGCTGGTTGGCTGAGAAAAGGGGAACCCTGCTGATGCTTGGCTGAAAAAGATAAACACTAAGGGTTTCCATTTTCATCAAATCAAGGAAGAGGTTGTAAGAGGCCATTGCTCCAGGAAGGTTTGGCCTTAGATATACCTTAGGACACAAATAAACAAAAACTGCCAGGGTCCCCTGTATCTGCATTTTGTTTGCCTTTTTTTTTTTGCGGTTTGCCGTGACGGACACATATGTTCATGTACCCACAGGATCATTCCTGTACCCTCTATCATTAATGAGTTTAGCAGGGTAGCAGGGTAGTTTAGCAGGGTAGTTACTGAGGATTATAGATCTAAAATACTTTGAGAAGTATTTTATGTTAAAAACATTCATATGACGCATTATTATAAAAATCACTTTAGGATGAAGGGCCTATTTAAGCCTGGGGTTTGCAGAATGCTTCCATTCTTAGTAATATATTACATTAATAAAATAATGTCCAGGCTAAAAGTTTATCTTTACCCTCTATTTTTCTGTTCCTTTTAAAAGCATAAATGTGTTAAATAATAATGTACTTTGATAAATGCAGCTGGGAAGTATTTTTGCTCCCATACCCTACTACAAATTGCTAAAGGGGGTAGGATATAGTTTACATGGTTGACCTAACTTCTTGCAAAACAAACATGTGCTGTCAATGTAAAGTGACTTTGTTTATGTTATCATGGTTATTTACTGATATGGCGGCAAAATCTAAGTGGCTATATTAGCAGCAACAACAATACAATTATTCCATTGTAGAAGTAAGAGTGTTGTCACCCTATTGAACTGTCTATCCACCACAAAACCATTTGATATTATGTCAAACAGTATTTATTTAGCACCAACATATTACACAGTGCTGTACATTTATTAGGGTTTGCAAATGACAGACAGATAGATACAAGCAATGAAACAGGAGGAGAGGACCCTGCTGTGAGGAGCTTACAATCTAAGATCTTGCTGTATTTGAAGGGTCTTTAACTTTTTTGAGAGTAGTAAGAAACCCATTACGAAATTGATTACCCCCAAAGTAATATTTACTATGGTTGGATGGCAGGAGCTCCCCTATGGAGTACCCAATTTTACAATCAGCAGGAATAGTGGGATTACTTTGTAAAAGTGGCACAAGTTGGCAAAACCAACTTAAGATATAAAGATCTCGGTGCTATAGTCTTGCAGGATGTGTTAAATTGAATCCTATCCTATCTACGCAAAAATCCACTCCTATCTACCCAAAACACAAATATACAATATCAGGAATCCAGTATTTTGTATTTTTATAGTTTATTTTCTATTTTACAACATTTGTTAGTTAACCTGTGTTTGTTGGTTTGGTTGTTATTTTATCAAATAGATAACAACTGTTCAACACATCCAACATAATAATCTGTGGTAATTTGCAGTATCCCATAGTAACCAAAAAAATTGCTTTCTTTGTTCTGATTTTGATATTACAGTGATACCGAAACCAGGCAAGGACCCAATGGACTGCTCTAATAATAGGCCGATAGCCCTCTTAAACTCTGATTTAAAAATGTTTACGAAGATTCTGGCCTCTAGGTTATCCAAATACCTTCCCTCTCTCATCCATGGGGACCAGACAGGCTTTACACCCTATAGACATGTGAGTGATAATACTAGAAGGGTGGTCAACGTTATTGATATTGTCAACAAACGGAAAACCCTGTCATTAGTACTCAGCATGGATGCTGAAAAGGCGTTCGACCGCCTTAGGTGGCCTTTTATGTTTTCCACTTTAGACAAAATGGGTTTTACTGGACCCTTTGTTAAGGCGGTTGAGTCCTTGTACACGAATCCATCGGCATCAGTCAAATTGCCCCATGCTTCCTCTGCAATGTTCCCTATCAAGAATGGGACAAGACAGGGATGCCCATTGTCGCCCCTGCTCTTTGCCCTATGCATTGAACCTTTAGCAGCCTATATCCGGTCCAACCCAAATATACACGGTGTGCTTTTTAAGGGGAAACCATACAAACTCTCTCTGTATGCAGAAGATATCCTCCTGACTCTGACCCAGCCAGTCACCTCTCTCCCTAATTTATGGAAAGAATTACAAGTATATGGTGAAGTCTCAGGTTTTAAAGTTAATTCCTCCAAAACAGAGGCTTTACCCCTCCATGTTCCTTCTCCAAAACTACGGAATTTACAGGACTCATACTCCTTTATTTGGCAGGAACACTCCCTCCAATATTTAGGGACCCAAATTACTTCCACGTATAGTCAATTATACTCACACAACTTCCCACCATTGTTCTGAGAGTTAAACAATCTTTTGGGTAAGTGGAAAAACCACCCTTTGTCACTGCTGGGTAGGATAGCTTCAGTTAAGATGATGCTCCTTCCCAAACTGTTATACCTATTTGAGACATTGCCAGTTTGAGTGCCGCCCCAAGTTTTGAAGAGAGTTCAGACTAATCTTATGCGCTTTATTTGGGCCTACAAAAGACACAGAGTGGCTAAACAAATTGTCTGTACGCCCAGAGATGGGGAAGGGATGGGAGCTCCAGACATAAACAAATATTACCTGGCGGCCCATTTGCGGCACCTTCTGCTATGGACTTCCCCTTACCCCACTAGTGTTTGTAGAGAATTGGAGGAGAGTTGGATAGCCCCTGTACACCCCAATGTCATGCTTTAGAGCTCCTCTTTATTATTGGCGGAGTCTGACTTAACAGCGCCTATGGTGTTTACGAGGAACGTGTGGTGGTCCTACAAGAGCAAATATGGTCTAGCATTGCAAGCCTCGAGGTTAACCTCCATAATCTTCAACCCGCAAATACCGGATAGTCTCACTGGGTCAATGTCAGGACCCTGGAGGGAAAGAGGTCTTTATCAAATCAGACACATCCCGCACCCAGTAGAGAAGAGGCTGCTCTCCTTCACTGATCTATGTGACAAGGTGGAATTACCTCGTACCTCCTTCTATGCCTACTTACAAACAAGACTATATTTTGTCACTCCAGCCAACAGCCAAATTCCAGACTCTGACTCCCTTTGAGAGACTATGTATAGAGGGCCCCCACACCAAAGGAGTCATTTCTACCATTTACCGCCTCCTGCATAATTCAATGCTCGGAAACCTACATAAGTTTGGTTATATGCCTAAATGGGAGGAAGTTCTAGGCCGGACTTTATCTCCAGAAAATTGGACAGATATTTGGGAGGCGGCACATAAGAGCTCTATTTGTACGCTATTCAAAGAAAATTTGTATAAAATTATACTCAGATGGTACCATACACCAGCTGTACTCCACCAATTGTTTCCTAATGTTGACCCCCGTATGCTGGCGGTGTGGGAGCCATCGAGGTACATTAGAGCACATATTTTGGTTCTGCCCCCTTATCCAGGTATATTGGTCCCGGGTTAACAACCTACTATCTGATGTGACTCAGCAACCTATAACTTTGGACCCTCTCACCCATCTTCTGGGTCAACCCTCCCCAGCGTTACCGAATTTGTCTCGTAAGCTGGTATCCCATATTATAGTGGCAGCTCGAACATTGATTCCTACCAGATGGAAGGCGGTTTTACCCCCTTCCATGGAGAATCTATATGCATGGATCCAGGAGATCCACCTTATGGAATACCTCACAGCTCTTATTAGGAATGCGGTAGACAAGTTTGAGATGGTCTGGGAGGCTTGGGATCATTACTATGCTAGACTGCCTGGTTGACCCTTTGCCCACTGATTGCTTGACAATGTCACACTGCCCAGACTCTGACCCCCCCCCCCACCCCCCACATCTTATGCTGTTTAAGTAATGTGTTATTCTCAGGAATTGGTTATTGTTTCCCTTGGAAACGGTGTATGTTTCGATACCGTTTCCTAGTTTTATTTTGTGTTCTTTTTTTCTTCTTTGTACCCTGTTAAAATTTATTTCAATAAAAATAAAATTTAAAAAAAAAAAAGAAATATTTCGGGCTATCCCAGTCCACTTCTCCAACTCCCAAGATTGATTCACATCCCTTTCCCAGGCTATCATTTAAAGTAGTTTGGAGGAAGGGGCGGACATCACCGAATAAAGAATTGAAATCTCTCCCACTGAGTCAGCCAAAGTATTACAGTTACTTGCGGTTTTGCAAGATGGGATGTATCTGAGAAAGTTTGGAGCTTAAAAAGACTGAAGCTGTGAAAAGCAAAAACCTTCAGATCTGGGTAAATCCTTATTTTGAACTAAGTGTTTGAAACTCAGAATGTGCCTTCCCGATATAAGGTCGCCCACTCATGGAAAACTGTGGCATTTCCACCAGCCAAACCAATGTGGTGGCATTTCCAGTGGAAACTCAGGATTCCCCCAAAGCACAGCAAGAGGTGTAAAACCTATATGGTGTTTCACTCTGTCCCAATACGATAATGAATACTGTAGGGAAAGGCGAAAAACCCTGGGTCTCAGGGGATTAGATACCCACATGATGGAAGGAATATCTGTCCATGTACGTGGTTGAGTCTCTATATCCACCCATTGGGGCCTCTGAAACAATAGAGTAGTACGGAAAAGTTGCATGATCTGCACATCCCTATGGTAGAGCCTAAAGTTAGGTACTCCCAAACCCCCTTTTGTTTTAGGGGAGAGTATGGTTGTACAGTTGATAGTACTCCCT
>NW_027318541.1:0-5817 GCF_032062135.1 Pyxicephalus adspersus
CTGAAATCTAATAGATGGCTTTGGGATAGTGCCTGTGTTTTTATGTTGGTAATCGATAACTGCGCTTATTACACATGCATCTGCTTCTCTTATGTCCACAATGTACAACTCCTGGATCCTCACCGTTCATCACCATTCCTACACCTTGGGGAAAAAGTGACATTCCTTTTGAGGACAGTGAAGTCCACATTTTATACAGAGAGGCCACCTAATTCACAATAGGTGTAAAAATGGCCATCTACATCAAATTAGAACAGACTTTCCTAAAAAAAGGATGGGGGCCTTTGTCACTCACATATAATGTCACTCGCTGGTATAATTCTGGTGATTTGGCAACAATTTACACATCCTGTTATTTGAACAATTAACATCTGCCCAATACTAGGTGGCACTATGGTAGTTGGGTTATATAATTTGAACACAGTGGTTATTTATTGTAGTACATAATGGTACATAATTCTGTACTGTTTTTAAGCAATCAGCATCTTCCTAGACACATTCCATGGTAATTAGATTAAGATGACTGCATTACCTGTGTGATCTGCATTACCTGTATGTTCTTGATGCTTATTAAAGCTAAAGAAGCTACTTAGATAACTAGTGATCGAATATTCAGTAGAAAAAGTTCAGCTGAATGTGACTACTACTAGCTATGCGGAACCTTCATTTCCCATTCACCTGTTCGGGGGATTCTAGATTAGGCTATGTTATTTAACTGGTTGGTAGTATGAAGAAGGTTCTTGGATTTAACTGTAACGTCTGAAACATATGGCAACTAGCGGAACAGAATTACAAATCCTTTGGCACATATAACTGTTCACATGTATTTATACATGTGTTTTCTACTGCCTTTAGCTACTTTGTCTGGAGTTTTTGTGTTACAAATCTCTGCTTTTTAAAACTTGTGGTTTCCAAAGTATTTAGTTGTTCTACTAAAATGATTCTTAGTGTCTTCTTAGTATCAAAATAAGCGCCACATACTTCTTTATGAATATACTTTCAGCTCTGAAAGTTCACTAGTCGCTTAGTAGTTGTCCAAACTGAATCCCGAGCATTTACAAACCTGCCTGTGAAGACATTTCCTTTCTTGGCTTGTGGGTGGTATCCATAGCGCTGTATGATTATTGCAAAAATGATGACTCACTATGGCCTGGCAAGAAAAGAGTTAAGCTGCTAGGCTGCTTTATGACTAAAGTCCAATATAAACTGTAAAGTCTTGTACCAATTACCTTGGCCTGAAAACTCTTTTCCTCCTTATGTTCTCACATCTTATAGTGTTCTTGTCCTTGTAATACATTTAGGAACCCTTAGAGTTGTGATCAAGCCTCTGCCTTGACAGCCTGTCGTCTTACACTAGATTTTATTCGTGGTTTACAGAAAATTGAATTTGCTATTTAATGTGACCTTTACACGTTTAGAGAAATGGTTTCTTTTTTTAATTTCCTTCCTTGCTCCAGTTTTAGAAGTTGGTGTATTATGAAAACTGATTGGATTTTGAAGCCCCCGCGATTTCTGTTTTGTTGGTACAAACATTCAGGCTCAAATAAAAGAAATCCCAAACTTGTTATTGATTATTGACTCTCTGGATACCTGAACCATTCAAAACTGTAATCAAATGTTCACCCAATACAAATGGCAACATTTGGATAAATACTGTGCTGTATAAAAGTCTGTGTGTTCATTCACATTCACATCAATCCATGTTGGGGTAATGTGCTGTAAATCTGCAGAATTCATGAATTTCTTAATAAAATACTCTCAAGTGATTTGCAAGTCTATCAAGGCTAAATAGCACAGGTGCAGAAGTGCTTTGGGATTTCAGATGGAGAACCCAAACAAAGCCATTGCTTGTGGCAGACTCTTCTGTAGTAAGTAGGCGGCTTTCTTATGTGCAGTAGATAGGGCTTAAAGGGTAGTTTATTCAGCTTTTATAGAAAGTAACCTAACCCTTTAGGTTTCTGTTTATGTCCAGTAAGAATTACTAAAGCTTATCAAAATGTAATGCTACATATTGCAGCCGTCTATAATAATCTAGGAATTTCTCCTTCAAGATACACACTCAATTTCACACAAGATCCACACCTCTTATCAGGTATTTACACATTATTCTAATTGGATTGAGTTGGAAAATGTAAATCCTGGGTAAAAGTTGTAGGATTCTCATTGGAAAAAATTAACCCTTTGTGTCTCAGGGATAGTGCTTACTAGGACAAAAGGCTAAACTTCACAGGGGGCCACGTACAGAGATAAAAACTGATTTGGGCTAAAGTACACTTGGTTCACTTGCAAACTTTTCACAGTGGGTTCTGTTAGAACGCCTGTTACATTTATACTCACAGGTAAATAGGTAAAAACTGCAGAAGGTTCTACAAATCTAAAATGTTCTAGATGATTGGAGTTGGGCATACGTTGACCTTCGGTCCTATTTATTTGTTTATATTGTGTGTGTGTGTGTAAATATATATACACACACAATAAATAAAAATAAATATATTTATTTTTACAAAGACGTTTGAGCATAGTTTTCTCTTCTTTTTGACTGTAACTGTAAATGGAATATAGTTCATTTTGTTTTTACTGTACAAGTAAAACACATACAGGACTGGAGCTGTCAGTTAATAATTTTTTACTCTCATTTTAGTGCAAATTTTCAAATCAATCAGCCCAATAGTTCTCCATTTTAGTAGTGTCAACTCTGCACCCAGGAATTGTGCTATATGAATCTGTTTTGGATTAGAAAGGTTTTCTGACTTTGTGAACACTCTTGCATTACTTATAAATGCTTTATCCATGGCTGCATTATTTATACTGCACATTTTAAACTAGCAAATCAATAACATAGCCTAATATCCTTTTGGCTAATCAGGTATATGATTGAGGTCATAATATAACTAAAATGGCTTTCTACTTCTATTTGCTAAAAATGTCACATTATAATAGTGAAGTTGAGAATGGGTGGCCAGAGAAAAATGTTGCCTCCTGTACACCACTAAACCTTAAGTGGTATTTTTTTTTTTTTTTTAATAGGGAAATGCGATCAACTAGGGTGCTGGTCATGTCACAATAGCCCAGAGCTTTTAGATGACTGAGCTAAGAACAAACTACTTTTTGCTACTTAGGATTTTCAGGAAAATACTCTGAAAAACTGCCACAGATCTTTGAGTGTCTGAAGGTTTCTTCCTAGAAAGAAGTACTGCTAGACAATTTGGGGTTAGGATCAGCGGAGCAATTTTTTTTAAAGGTCATTTATTTTATCGATTTTAGGCATTGAAAGTGATATAAAAACACTAACTATGAGCTGGAGAAGTATAGCCAAGAACACTCATTTACTCAACTTGTAAACCCCACCTTTACATTCTTTTTAGTTTGTTAGAGATTACATCAAACCATTAGGAATCCAATAATTATATATAATATATAATAAATATATATAATATTTTATATTAGAGCACACTTAATATACAATAGTTGTATCCCTATTATCCAGCCCCAAGTTGTAGTGAACTTAGATGGACATGATCTGGCTTTATATACTAAATTGAAACCTGTATTAATCAAATCAATCAAACTGGTGGATAGGGTTCCTTCCAGTGATGTAGGATTGATTAGTTGGCAAAAAACATATGAATGACTTGCGACATAGTTCCAGCCTAATATGACAGCTTAGTGCACCTTAGAGTTGCCTTTGTAAATACGTCTCTAAGTATTTGTTCTCCGGCTCCTGTGCTCAAGACCTTTTTTCAGCACAGATTCTTGTTAAAAGTTTTTTGCCTGTTTTCCATAGGCCCTTGTTTTCTACAAACCCCAACCATTTGTCTGTTTGATCACAATCCTGCCTGCTAAATGTGTACTTTGTTTCTTCTTGTTGTTAGCTGTGACCAGGTTGAGTGTAACTGAGAGCTGCAACCTAGGGGTAGTTCTTTAAACCACTTTAGGGTCTACATTCATCTCATGACATAGAGGGTCTTCTAGAGACATTTTTATGGAGATTGATTCTACAGCTCCTTACACGTGTGTGTATGTGTGTGTGTAGACCTGAATTTATTATTTCAGGAAATGGTAATTTATAGGCCAAAAATTAAAACCTTATTTCTAGCTTGGCTAGGGAAAGCTTATAATAAAGTTATTTTGGTGGGTACCTAAAACACACCTTGTTTTGCTCAGTTCAGTAGATTTTGCAGGGTTGGTTGTCAGTCCCAAGCTTCCTTAATACTTGATCACAGTTGCCAAGTGACTGTATAACTATCTCTTGCCAAAACTGATGTTGCAGTATTTAAAATGCATTGTGTTTAAAAATAAATGAACAGTATCCCAGTTAATTCACTACTCCACAAACCAAGCATAATTATTAGACATTAGTCATTAAACAACATTTTGTTTTGTACAACTTGAATTTAGTGTTCTTTGCTTTTATTGTCCATAGTAAAATTATCTTAAACATAAAACTCTGTGTTACAAAGTGTGTATGTGCCTCAGAATCATACAAGCATCCATCATAGATTTCATGCACATTTCTTTTACCAGGTCACTGTTATGCTTGATGCCTTGCGATTTAAAAACTCATTATTAACAAGAGCATTTAGTGCTATAAACAGTTGAGCAGGATCAGTGAGTTTTACAATCAAAGTATTTAAATAGATTAAACAGGACAATACAATACATTGTAAGGGTCATTTGCTTTTCATAGGCCTCAGTATATTTAATACAAAGTGTCAATACATTCACATATTCTATATCATTTGATATTTTTTTGTGTAATGTGTCACGTTCTATTTGTTTTTATAATATATGGTATATCCCCATATGAATATCTAATTATTGCTGCATACAATTCTGCGTTGATCATCCATTAGGGAAATTACACAGTTCATATTAAAGTCTGGCAACCTACATACGGAACATTTACCATTTGGCAGCAAAGACAAGCTTCCAAAGCACATGGTGGTTTCTGTAAAAACATCTATGTGATACCAACCATATAATAACAATAAATTTGGCAAACAGTACTTGTATTACCTGGTTTTGCATACCACCCAGGTAATATACTAGTCCTGCCCATCTAGAGGAAAGCACAGGCAGCTGGGAATGAGGAATAAGGTGAGTCAAAGTGCTTTCAATGGTGCCTATTGATAAGAACAAGCCCCACTGCAAGAGTAGTTATTACGTATACTCAGAGTTTAGTTTCAAAAGGACACTTTAAATGCAAAGATTTATTAATATACTGTTTAGGAAAAAAAGTTATAGTTCTACTTGTTGACTCCAGATAACACTCAGTGCTAGAAGAGTCTCTAGAATTTTCAGTACCCATTTCTTTAGGGTGTGTTTGATGCTTTTGTCTCCCTTCACATCTGCGTTCATTGGCCCTATAACAACTGTAACGCCAGTGATGTAAGGATCATCATAGTAGTTACTATGGAGTCCAAAGCTAAAAGAAGCCCATACAGGCCTAGCAATAATAATACTTTTATTAACAATAATGTTAATAAATATTGTGTCCCTTTCATCTCTATCCCTCACTTATTGTCAGTGTTGTTGCATGCTGATGTGATATATCACAGGCTATTTGCCATGTATTGATACCGCTCTGTTTGGGCTTCTATAATTACAAAATAGTAGAGGAGAAGGGATCTACATTGGTACTAGCCTTATTTGAAAATATACAATGGGCAGCCACTGCATGGATAAGAAGGACTGAGGACATGGAGTGGAACTGCAGGCAAAGAGATTTATGGCCAGGTAGTGATACTTTGGTACCAGGCTGCCAAACTGTCTTCCATGACCTGTGTTATGCAAATACAGGGTGAGACCCTGTCCAAA
>NW_027318542.1:0-5811 GCF_032062135.1 Pyxicephalus adspersus
CCTCACCTACCCGTCTTCTTCTGTCTCCTAAACCCTCACTACTTCCCACCATTCCTATCCCCCTCCTATTGTGTGATACTTCCCCCACCTCCTAGATTGTAAGCTCTTTGGGGCAGGGTCCTGTGTCACTGTCTGTATCTGTCTGTCATTTGCAACCCCTATTTAATGTACAGCGCTGCGTAATATGTTGGTGCTACATACATCCTGTTTAATAATGCAGGACGTACTGGGTGTTGCAGTGCCACCAGAGTCAGATCTAAATTGCACCCCTGCTACCTTTTCTGTAACTGATACATTTATACCTTCTAAAAGGTTGAATTTTCTCCCTGATCACCAAATCTGTATTTAGGCAAATGCTTGATTGGATTATGACAACCGATAAATTCTCTCCCATTCTTAATGATACCCTTCCACTTATTATTAATATATTATTATTATCAATAATAATAAAAAAACAGTATTTATATAGTGCTAACATATTACGTAATGTTGTACAATAAATAGGGTTTGCAAATGACAAATAAAGACAGTGACACAGGAGGAGGAGAGGAACCTGCCCCAAAGAGCTTACAATCTAGGAGGTGGTGGAAGTTTCACACAATAAGTAGGTTCATTTGAACATGAATTACCTGGAATCCATGGATGAAATTTTGTTTGTCCGATGGCACCAAATCCACTAAAATGTGGACTACCCCCCCCCCCCCCCCCATTTTCCTTTCTCCCCCCTCATCCCCCCCCCTCCAATTGTTCCCTCATTTTGATTTTATTTTTCATGTTTAATTTTGGTTGTTTGTGTAACGAGTTAACTTGTAACTTGTTACTTCAGATGATCTAACAGATAAATATTACACCTACAATATATAAAATGCATAAAATTGTCTCCAATAGGTTTTTGTTGAATCTAATGCCCTGGCAACACCAATCACTTTGAAATGCTCCAAAGAGTTAATCATCTGCAACAAGATCCTGCAACTTTGCATCTGCTACTGTTTTTTAATCAATCTAGATTGTATTAGTAGCTTGACATAGCAAGCATACCCTGCCTAACGTTGGGGGAGAGGAGGAGGAGGGGGGGGTCTGCATGCTGAATTTAAGGGCTGTCGACAGGACGGACCCATAATAACTGAAAAGACAAGTGTATTTCTGTGCGCCCTGTAGTCATTTTGCAAATAGAATGTGTTAGAAGTTGAAGGGGAGTCATTTGTCAGCTCTGAGCTGTGTAATTACCCCAGCAGCCGTCTTGTCATCGACCACCACTCGAAACAATATGGAATTATGATAATGTTACATCGAGCAGATTAGAATGTGCGAACGGGAGATGGAACCCAGGCAAGGCATTTTTATGCGGACACCATAATTGTTTACCTCGGCTAATCTCCCGTAATTAAGCCATAAAAATAGCGCTGCTTCGATAAATTATGCCGTCATTACAGTGGTATAAAATAAAACTGAACTATCACTGTTATGTTTGTAGATACCGTCACACCGTCAGGCTGGTGCCAAATGGATCCGCCGCCGTGCCAAATGTATCATGGTATAGTAGATGATGGCTCTCTCATGCCAGCGATGGGCGGAAATGTGGGTTCTAATTGTAAGGAGATGGTAACGAGCGTCAGTTGAGATATTGGTCAGGGCTGACGTGATCAGAGGTCTCATTGTGTTCCTGGGTCGTCTTTATGCTTATGATATTAAAAGTGAACTCCACCGTGAAATGACATTTCTACAAGCCGTTGAGCTGATTCATATGGGAATTGTTATATATTTCACGAAACTGTTGCTGATCTCTGGGAATGTATAGGCTGCATTCTTAGTGATGTCACTGGTCTCTAGTGATTGGATTCGCTACATTCTTAGTGATGTCACTGGTCTCTAGTGATTGGATTCGCTACATTCTTAGGCGATGTCCTATAATTGTAAACAATGTCAAATAAATAATTACTTAGATATCAATCACATATTATTTCACCCAGTGCACCATAGAAATCACAGAAGCATTTAGTGATTTGTCACTGTGTGATATTAGTTTATATTAATATGGATTTCTTGCTCCTGTGTCATTCCTGTTACCGATTGATAATGATTTGAAAAGAAAGAAATGCAATTTTAATGCCATCTATATATCTCCCATTTGGGAGAATGGTAATATAGAATGTATCAATGCATATATATATGATATTGATCATCTTGTAGCTAAAGCATGAATAGAAGGATAAAGGGTGGCTTTTATATTACCAGTCAGATGTGGAAAGTAAATTCAATATATGACCCAAAGGTTTATGGACACCTGGCTATCACACTTCTATGAGCCCCAATTACAAGCCGATGGGTAATAATGGAGTATTATTAGGGTAATATTAAATCTGACCTCCTTTTTGCAGCTTTATCAGCCTCCACTCTCTTAAGATGGCTTTCTGCATGATCTTAGAGAGTGTCTGAGGGAATTTGTACCCATTTCGACAAAAGAACATTTTGTAAATGCTGAATTCTGAATGAAGATGTGGCTAGCAATCAGCATTTCATTCAAAATCGTTCATTGGGGTCAGGGGGCCGCTCGGGTTCCTCTACATCAAAAGTCATGTCTTTATATATCTAGCTTTGTACACAATCACGGTGAAATAGAAAAAGGGCCTTTACTAAACTTTTCCTGCAGGCTGAAAAGTTACATTTATCTAAAATGTTTTCATCTATTATAGTATTAACATTACCTTTTACGGGAAAACTCTGAATTTATTTGAAGGGTTGTCCATGCACATTTGTCCATACAGGTAGATGCAATCATTAGAAACATTTGCCTATGGAGTGTATATAGAGGAATGCCTGTAACCTCTTCTTCTTCTAGGCTCTAGAGGGCAGCAGCGAGCTGGTAATTGTTTCTGGGACTGAGCATCTAAACCTGGACCTGAGAACAGAAATGCAGAAAGCAAAAGTCCTGAGTAAGTGACAAATAGTATTTCGCAGATATTGTTTTAGTTCTGCATGCTTCTGCACATTTAATAAAAACAGCAAAAAGGGATCATGTGAAAATTTGGGCTTCATTTCTTGATCCTTCACACCATTTGGACCCTTTTTCGCCACCATAAATCTCTAAATACTATGGTGCATAGTTTGGCAGTCGGTTCCTTTGCACCATAGAGAAGGGAAAGCATTCAGTTTGCACAATTGTTTTCCATTTACCTGTTTGCCTGCTGTTTCAGCTTTACAAAGAATTCATCACTGTACCTATGTAGAGCAAACTGACAGGTTTTCCGGTTAGGGAAACCCCCCACTCATTAATTCACCATTCATCTATGGCCGTGCTGAGAAATACCCAATATATGCAGGTATGGTGAATCATGTGACACCTCCCCAGGATGCAGTGCTGAAACAAAGTATGTATAAGCAAAACCATGTATAAGCTCCTGAAGTTGAAAGGAGCAGTTTAAAACATGGAGATGAGTACCAGTGGATATATTTATATGAAGATGCCCTAAATAATTGTCCTGAATAGTAATAGCAAACAGATTCTATTTAAAGCTAATTATTATTACCCAGTATTTATATAGCACCACCCTATTACTCAGCGCTGTATAAAGTCCTTAGTCATATCATTAACTGTCCTTCAAGGGGCTAAAAAATCTAATCTGCCTGTGATCAAAAGTATTACCTGTAAAAGAAAAAATTTTTTTTAGAGTATTTGCAGAAAATATTATCAAAGCCAGTACTGCTTTGATTGTGACGTGTCCCGGCCAAAGCACCTATAATCTTTGACTGGTCTTATTCCAGGTTTGGAGCCCTTGTTCATCTTTATTGGCTAGGTTTGGATGATGTAGCTATCGCACATGCTCACATGAGCTAATTTATCCATGCCGAGCTTGTACACTAAGCCATGCCTGTGTGGCTTTGTACAATAAACCAAAAAAGTCCTGAAAGGCAAATAGATCTATGGCAGAACAGACTTAAAACTCCTCTCTATTAGACAGAAATTGGGACATTTTTGCTTGGAGAAGTTTATACCAATCAACACTTCCAATAGAGTTGATCTCCTTTGTTTGCCCCTGCTGCAGTCTGTGGTTCCTCCCTCAATACTGCATCCTGTACTGATGGAGTAGCTAGCAAAAGGAACTACAATGCCCAGCGGGGGGACAGGGCGGATCAACACTCCTAGACATACTTTTTTTTTTTTTAGGTTTTAGAAGTTGATTTCTCTTCATTACAGCAGGTTAATTGACACAGAGATATTAAATGGGGTTTTTAGTGTCCGTTTAATTTCTGCTGTTTTTAGGTAAAATTGTCTAATTTGTTTAACAGGATAGAACTTAACCATGATTTGTGGAGGTCACAAGATACAGCCAGTAGGTGCCAAACTGGAAACAATTATAATGGTAATGGAAATGAGACTGTTTGCAGTTTTCTATTACAGGTAGGACCAAGCTACATAACTTTTGCATGCCAGTTGGCCTGGTATGAGTGATTCCTGGATCAGCAATGGAAGGCTTCTTAGGTGTTAACAAACAACTCTGAACACCATTCATTGTTTATAGCAGAGAAGATTCAGCATTTGAAAAATCTCCAGTATGGCTGCCTTATAGCTGTCTTGCATCCACCTTGCTATTCAGTAACCCAAGGAGGCAGCTTCACCACTTCCCACTATCGTAGGATAACCAGTGGACTCATTCTACTACTGTTCAGTTTGATTGGCTGGCTTGAGATCTTTTCATTTGCATCTTTATCCCCTGTTGTATTCTTATCACCCACCTATGTAACAGATGTAGCTCACATTGCGGTGGTCAATCAACAAGATGCAGCAAATGCAGTTCACAATGTAGTGGTGAGCAACAGCATCCTTGATCACCAGCCTGACATGAACAAAGATCAAGAACCTGCACCAAGGACAATTGATTCCACAGTCAGAGAAGTTTGCTGATTTAGATTTTTTTTTATTATATGTGTATGCGTTTTCCTGAAATCTGAATCAAGTTGAGTCAGCCAATCACTGCTGCTTTGTTAAAAATGCCCTATAGACTTTTGCTACCTGGACATCTTGCATGTGCAGGAATAATGGGGAATGACTGGTTCAAAGGCTTTGAAACACCTTTTTCACAAAATTATGTTGCACTAAATAATAATGAAGAATTATTTCCTGGTAAGCAAAATAGGGAAGAGCTACACAGACTAGAGGGAGGATGACATTGGCCTCCCAAAATTAATTTGGCTGCCTGGGAAGTGTTGCACATCAGATGTTTTTGTAAATATATTCATCATATCAGATTTGTATGCAAAAGTTTTATGTTTACTAGAATTAGTTCATTTGTATATATCATTTTTGTAATGTTGGAAGATTGTTCTAAATAAAGTTTATTTTAAAAATGGTGTTTTTTGTAATCATGTTTTAATCTCTACCTTGCTACAGTAATATTTTAAAGTAGCGATGATGTTCATATTAGGTTATGGCCTTCTAGTTAATATATACCGCTAACAGCCACTGCTGAATGGCACAGATATTTAAAGCACATGGAAGTTTTCATCTCCCCATCATAAAAAGAAAACAAAACACACACACTAATCCAAATATACAAATATGATTAGATGTTGATAATATGTAACATTTTTTTTATTTTATTGTAATTACTAACAAAGATCAAAAAAGCTTAACTAATTTTTTTAATATACAGGCAAAAAAAGTACCTAAATGGTACTTCGATCCAGACTTTTGCTGTTCACATACTATATACCCTGTTTCCCCAATTATAAGGCACTGTCTTATATTTTTTGAAATGCCAAAATATGCCCTAGGTCTTATTTTCAGGGGATGTCTTATTTTTCCATGAAGAA
>NW_027318543.1:0-5809 GCF_032062135.1 Pyxicephalus adspersus
ATTTGTCCATTTCCAAAAAAAAAATAGCTAATGTAGTTAAAAAAATCTGTATTTCTTTTACAATAGGCCAGAACTTTCACTACCAAACAGTCTTCTTTGGTAAATAGGAACAAGTATCAAACACTAAAATATCTGTATTTATTTTACAGTAGCACAGAAATTTCACTTTACCAAATGGTCTTCTTTAGTAAAGAGGAACAGGTATCAAACAATGAAATATCTGTATTTATTTTACAGTAGGCCGGAAATTTAACTGTACCAAATTTTTTGGTAAATAGGAAGTGCAATTGATTTTATTTCGCTTTAGTGAATGTACAGTGTGAAAAAAGATTACTAACAATGTCTTCACTAATACACAATCTAGAATATACTAAATGTGCTGACTGCTGACAATTTAACAAAACTGACTAGCTATGCATGGCAGCAACCACAATTCTACCTGTGTGCAGTCAGTGTGCGTGTGCAGTCAGTGAACAGCACCTAAGAGTGTTACACACACAATATAAATTGTACTAAATGTGCTGACTGCTGACATTTTAACAAAACTGACTAGCTAGTAGCTCATGTAAAAGAAAATGCCCTATAAAACACTGAACTATGCAGCTAACAATGAACTAAGAAGGCTCCTACACTGTCCATGTCACATTACATGTCTTTCCCCGTGTCTATCCTCTACACAACTGGCATATAGAGCTGGGTGTAGTGCATCGTCAATAACTGTAATACAATTTAGGTGAATGAAGTACTGACAGGCGGCAGCAGTATCAGCAGCAGGAGGAGGCGGGGGGCTCTGAGACCGAGCATGGACAGCATTGGTAACTGCCATCTAGAGCTGGGTGTAGTGCATCGTCAATGCCACCCACCCAGAAGTGTGTAATACAATTTTAGTGAATGGAGTACTGACAGGCGGCAGCAAAAGCAGGAGGAGGAGGCGGTGGGCCCTGAGAAGGAGCGCGGACCACATTGGTAACTGGCATCCAGAGCTGGGTGTAGGGCATTGTCAATGCCCTCCACCCAGAAGTGTGTAATACAGTTTAAGTGTGGACCGCATTGGTAACTTGCATCTAGAGCTGGGTATAGTGCATCATCAATGCCGCCCCGAAGTGTCTAATACAATTTAAGTGAATGGAGTACTAACAGGCGGCAGCAACAGCAGCAGGAGGAGGATCCACCCTGAGACGGAACGTGGACCGCATTGGTAACTGGCATCTAGAGTTGGATGTAGTCCATCATCAATGCCACCCAGAAATGTGTAATACAAAAATCTGAAATTTGTGAGGGGCCAGACCAAGATGTTTGTAGGCCAGCACTGTTGCCTTGGTCTGTGATGCCATATGCCGTAGGAAGGTGGACGATAATGCTAGTTTGCATCATGAAGTGGATGACCTGAATGCCAACCCTCAATCTTGCAATATTTAGCTGAAAAATTAGGCAAAGGCAATGGTACCTATCAGTGTGGCATTACTGGGGGTTTTCATCCTCCTCCCAGATGCAGCAGAAAATGTAAAGTATATTTGAGGCAGATTTGCGGCCCCTTCCATCCCCAGTCTGCTGCTGCTGCCTTTTCTTACGAAGGTCTGTTTTAGAACTGCTGTTAGCCCTTACTAGTGTTGGTCGAATAGCTCACTATTCGATTCGGCAGCTATTCGCTCGAATATAGCAAAAAAGTTTGGGTGGTCGAACATCGAATTCGAACACCATTAAAGTCAATGGGAGAAAAATTCGGGTTTGTTTCAGCACTGTGTATACGATCGTTCGCAGATATCGTGCAGGATCGTTCGTCGTTCGTTTACCAACGATAATAATTGGAAGTGTGTACGTAGCTTAACCGTATATATCCCTCTGCTCAGATCTCTCCTAATTGGACTGCTGGGCCTTGCTGTGCTTCCTGGGAGCAAATGATTCGCTCCCAGTGCGCCATTCTTGACGGAAAAAGTCGCTGTTCTCGCCCCCCGGCTTTTTCCCTTTTTTGTTCGGCGAGAACACGACCTCATGGCAAATCAAAAGGCCGATCTCCCTTACATGTCCAGTAAGCGAGAAAGGCCTGATTCGCCACGAGATCGAACTTTCAAATCTCCCTCGCTTATCCCTACTTCTGGATGGCTATACAACTTACTTTTTACACTCTCTCCTTTTCTGTAGTAACTTTGACTGCTCTCTTATGGCATTGGGAGTCACATTGTGCTGAAGTGAGGGGGAAGTGTGACCTGTTCTGTCTGTTATATACACTATGTTAAATGCATGTTAAATGCCACTGCTGAAGGTTATACCCCTTCCTTCCTTACTTCCTTGGAAAACAGTTTGTTAGCAGTATATTACCAATATCACATTGGTATAGAAGCCCCAACTGAACTTTTTATATTTTATGTATTATAATATAATTTATGATTATAATATAATAAATAAATATAATTATCATACCCGGGAGTCAATCCTAGGAATTACAAGCCCACAATATAAACAAAAATTTCTATGCAAAAAAAATAGGATCACTTTTTGCATCAAAGAACTGACAGAATTAGAACACTAGGGGGGTTAAACAAGCAATTCCATATATTTTAATATGTAAAATAGAATATAGATTAAATATTTATTTTATGTAAAGAAGTATAGCAGACCTCTGTCTGAAGTTGTAGCAGTATTTCCAGAATCTAGCAATTACCAAAACTCACACTTGCAAGTCTATGTATAGGCCTCTTCTATGTCAGGGATATCAATGAATGAATTGGCTTATTAATATGCCAAACTATGTTTGCTAACTGACAGTTGACTGTAACTCAAACAATATGCTTATGTATGCTTATGCTTATGCCTATGCTTATGTAAAATTTTAATCTGTCACTCTGTCATATCTTACTTCTGTAATCTTTTTTCTATTATTTTAAATGTATATCTTAAAAAATGTATTAAAAATTAATTTGATTTTGTCCATTCCTACAGCATGATGGCCAACCATACTGTCACAAGCCTTGCTATGGAATCCTTTTTGGACCGAAAGGTTGGTTTTAAATTCTTAGTGGAAAAAATGCACAGAATAATAAATGCAAATATGCCAAATTTCCATACTAAACAGTTTGTGAGCAAGGATTACAGCACATGCATTTTAGGTTTCCAGAAGTTGGGGAACTTTTTTTCTGTGTCTCAGAAAAACCATTTGAACAGTGAAACACCTTCAATTGAACATAAAAATGACCTATAGTGGACAGTCATATAACAGATAAAGGAGCAAAACAGTCGTGGAACAAATTGTACAATGGGGTTTATTGTTAGAACAGGTATGCAGGAAGGATACAATAGTGGGACAGATGCTGGGGAAAACAGTGGAGGAACAGATGTGCAGGGGGGTAAAATGGTAAAATTTATGTACAGGGGAACAGTGGTGCAGAAGGCATGTTCAGAAGTACAGTTGTGGAAGGGGTGTGTGGGATTGCAGAGGTGTATGGAGCTCCATTTCTGAGTGTAACATGATGCATTGTTGTGCAGGCAACTGACCATAATGTTTTGACAGGCTGAACCTGGCACACTAAGCTGAACCCATTTACCAAGGCCAGATCTTTGCCGAGCAATCTTCAGGTTCTCAAAAATGTTGATTTTTAGGAAGTAAATGAAACTCACCCCAAATTCAGAGTTAGAGAAGTAGTTTTGACTAACATATGGAGGGCCAAAGAAGAAAGATGGGTGTTAATGAACCATATATTGTGCAAGATAAATATTCTTGCCAGTGCAAGTTAAATATCACAAATTTCATATAAAACATGGCACAAGTAGTCCTTTGAAGGTATATATCAGTGTATTCAAAAGGGTATAACAATAATTTGAGTGACAATTACAATAGTGTGATTCATTTGTGTATCAAAGCAATAAACATAATTTACACAAGTTGTGCAATACAATATTATTAGGTTTTGTTGTCACGTGAAGTGTCAAAAGTAAGGTATATTGTATGAATTCAGTCCTGACGTGTTTTACCTTGTATTGGAGGAGGATTGGTGAGACGTATATAGATGATCAATGAAGATACAGTGGAATAGAAGAGTTTGGTTGCTGGACAAGACTCTGATGTGCCAGCCGCCACTCTAGGACAACTACAACAATCTATCAATGACAAAGAGGAAATGTACACTCTCCCTTTAGCTGTAATGTTTTTCTTTCTAACCTATTAAGATTTATCTAGCCTGGTGGACTCAGGTAAAGAGTCTTGTCCACCCAGCCACACTCCCACGCTTCACTTGAGTGTACACACTAGAGGCATCTACTCCAAGTTAGGTCAACAGTTACCCAGACAATCCAGATTAATACCCTATTTCCAACTAAAGTAAATAAAGTATATTAACCACCTGGCCCCCCCCCCCCCGCTTAGGGGGGTGACTAAATGTTAACAACAGCAGTACCATTAAAAAAAATAGTTTGAACAGCCCTTCTTGCACCTCCCTACATAAAATTTTTATCCACCAATAGAGGGGTAAAGTGGAAAAAGATGGTCAATTGAATGCCTTTATGTAAATGGGGAAATTTTCATGTTTTCCCTTGGAGGCCATGTCACTTTTTTCCAGTGATCCTGCTTTGCTCTACTTTCCCACAAGCAGATGAAACATGTATCCAGTTTGCTGTACACGTAGGGAGTCCATCATTTTTAAATCAACACATTGATGGTCAGCTTTTTGCAAAGCTTTTAAGACCATTTGGATATTTTCATATTCTTCTTTAAGTTTTGTTGAGTGACCAATTATGCAGTAGCACAGATTTCAAACTTCAAGTGGAACTGTCTATGAAAAGCCGCCAGTCTTCTGCTTGGTATTCTGGTACTCCCATATGGGCTATTAGTTGTTTTGACAGAATTAGGTCACATAATAAATCATTGAGCCTTTCTTTGGAGAACTGCTGGTTTGATGAAACACTTCCTTCATATTCACTTCCACTGCTAACTGGATTACACTCCAAACCCTGTATATCCTCCATGTCGAATACAGGAATATCAGGGAGTGTACTGAACACTGGTATGGCAACATCAACATCATGGAGCACAGGTCGTCTTGCTGATTCCAAATCAGGGTACTCCTACTTGTTTTTATTGTAATGATTGAAGCCTTTTAGATTCACAGCACAAAAAAAAAAAACAATCATTATGATGATTTTTGGGCTCTCGTCATACCAAAGGTACACCAAATTTCAAACTTTTCAGTTTTCCATTTTTCTACTGACATAGATACTCTACACAAGTTTTGCATACCATATGGGGAGCCCAATACTTATCTTAGTCCCCCAGTTTATATAGATACTTTACACAAGTTTTGCATTACATATGGGGAACCCAATACTTATCTTGGTCCCCCAGTTTAATACCAAAATATGCAAAATATGCTTGTTTCACAAATTCTGTAATGTTTCTTCTCTGTTTTTGCTGAGCATATTCACCACAAATGTAGCGAAATACAGTAGTGTCATTTAAACAACTTCATGAAGAAGTAAAAGAAGAAAAGATATAAATAAAAAGAAGGCAAATTAACCACCTGGGCGTTTCACTGATGTCTAAATTTCTGTACCAAAAGCTGTACACTGTTTTTCATGAATTTTTTTTTTTAATTGTAGACCTGTAACTTACAGAAATATGTCCGAACAAGGGTCTAGTAGATATGAATATAAAAAAAGTTTAAAACACACAATCATGTAAAAAAAAAAATAAAAAATACTTTTAATAAAATTAAATAAAAAACACAAAAATCACCTTCAGCAAGAATACATAAATAAATCAAAAATAATGAAAATGCAATAATTCGGTATACTGTATAGTAATATATTTTTCTAAAAC
>NW_027318544.1:0-5806 GCF_032062135.1 Pyxicephalus adspersus
ATTTGCCCAGATTCCCAATCAATTACTGGGTTAAGTCTGCATAACCATGACAGTCTAAAAATTACAGGTAGGATATTAGCAGGATAGTGAATTTCTTAGTGAGTGGCACCCACTTGTGCCAAAATCTCAGGCGTACATGTTAGAGGTTTTCCATGCTGCAAAGGAGAATCATCAATTGCCAACACACCTTATGGATCAGGTAATTAAACAATTCCCAGAGAGCTTGTCAGAGCTATATCCATAACATTTCTAGCAGCTCCCTCATCCAGAAATGCCTGGCAATGATCAAATCAGGAGTCTCAGGAAACCTCAACAAGTAACAGAATGTGATCAGATTTTAGAGCTTTCCCAGGCCCACCTAGGTGCTGAAGTTTCCCAACTTCTTCAGGGTGCAGGATTGCACAAAGTGACTGGATTCTCCACAACATAAACAGATCCTTTTGGAATTTCTCCTCAACCATCTGTGGCTGAAGCTAAACTAAATTGGCTTCTCGGCCGAAGAGAGGGATGGACTAGATTCAGGAGCAGTTAGAGGTCTGGAGGGTGCAGTTGGTGTGGAAAGTCTTTCCGAATGGTGTTCACGTAATTTACAATCAATTCTAATGGCCAAGTGGATAGTCTCATTCAAAGTTTCTGGCATAGGATGATTAACAAAAATGTTCTTAATTGGCTTCTGAATGTTGAATCGTTCCACTAAAAACTGATGGCCCAGAGGCAGAACTCTGACACATATTTCTCTGCTGGAGACCATACAATTTTGCTTCTGCAGTTGAAGCCAGGTCAGGGTCTGCCTACAGAATCCCCATGGATTTGAAAAAAATGTCAACTGAGTAAAGGGCTGGGCCCTCTTGAGGGAGGTTAAAAGCCCATGTCTAAAAATTCTCTTGGAGAAGATAAGTGACTAGACCAACTCTCTCTGTACACGACTCTGTGCCAGATGGGAGTGGTCACAGCCAGAAATATAATTTACAAGCATTCATAAAGTTTGTCAAACTTGTGGCGCTCACCTGAAAACCTTTCTGGTAAAGGAGTCGTGGTTTCCACAGATGTGTCAGCCGCCACATCAGGAGCAGGATCCTGTCTTTGAATCACCTTTGGATCTATTCTGATGAAGATTGGATGAACCTGGTATACTCCAACCAAGCTTAGTTCTCTGGATAGTTTATTTTCATGGTCTGTAATGGCTTCTAGAGCTGATGAATAGATATATCCAATTAACATTCCCATCCCACAGCTTTGTAATGATGATAATTTGTTTGCAATGTGTCAAGCCACTGCCACTCTCATTTCTTTTTCGTGCAGCTGCTGAAGCTTTATTTTTTCCTCCTGCTCCCTTTCTGCTTCTTTTAGCTTCCATTCACTTTTCAGTTTGTCTACTAAAATTTGTTGAGCCTGGATTTTCTCTATATCCTTGGCCTGCTCTACTTTAGCTGCAAGTTCTGCATCTGCTAGTTGGTTAGAGACCTTGGAGCAGGCTTTGGAGCAGTTGCCTAATTTTCATGATAACTCTGAGATAACTGTTTGTGTTTTTGCATCCAATGATGGACCCATACTCAACCTTATTTAATGATATTCTAAAAATTTCTTTCTCGAGTGTATCATTGTAAGTCCTATTATTATTTTTCAGGCGTTTCCTCTCAATTTCACAGATTTCTGCTGTGAAGGTGGCACTTAAAGTTGAGTGTGTTCTTAAAGTTAAAGTTTTAATAAAACAAATTAACACTTTTACTTTTGAAGAGACCTTGATCTCTCTGCAACCTCCAGATTCCAGTCAGTCTTGCTATGCCATTTTCTGGGTTATTTTTGTGTCACCCAATCTCAAACAGCACAGGCACAAGATTGGATGACATTTCCTTCTGAAAATAAAAAAAAAGAAAGTGCCGATCTCACTGTGAATGCTTGAGTAATTTACACAATATCTTCAGGTAAACTTAAAGAAGCCTAATAAGCCTAAAAAGGCTTATTAAGGATGCTAGCATTGTATTTGGCACATTTGTATGAGGCACAATTGAGCCTCCCTAATTAAAAGCAGGCTTATAACCACATTTTAACACTATAAGGAGGGTGACTAATCCTTTTTGAAAGTAAAAAACTTTTTTTTTAATTTTTTGGGGAGAACCTCTAGCATTCCGTGGCTGTAAAGTCCGTAGGGGAAACCAACAGCCCACTGGGATACATACATCACATATACCAGGAGGCTGTGGGCTTGCTTCTTCTGGGCATGCCTGAGAATAGATATGCATCATTTATTCATGTGAAAATAGTACTTTAAAACAAAAAAAAAATGATGCTTAAAAATTATGCTCTGCCTATCACCAGGTGGCTTGTAGCAGTTGCCTTAATTAAAGCATAATTAGCAGGGACAGCACCAATTATCTTTTCATAAATAGAAATTAAAGCATTTAGGCTAAGTCTGCATGACCTGTTTTTTTAAACACTTATAAATGCCCATACCACCTTTTAAATGCATTTATAGGAATTTATACAAAGCCTAACAAAGTGTATGCTTTTAGGCGTTTCTAGGCATTTAAAATGCTTACAAATGCCTGTAAACTGTTTTCAATGGAAGCATTTATAAAAGCTTATAAGCACTTGCAAACACCCCTATTGATTTCAATGTATGGATTTATAGGTGGTCAATGTGATTTAGAGGTGTTTACAAGCAATTTAAACATTTAAAGTGCAGCAACCAGCTTTCTCTTTAACGTTCAAAATCAAACTGCCTACAAATACCCTGGTATGGACTGGCCCATTGGAATGCATGGGAATTTCAAACATGGGCATTTAAACGCTGGTAAAACAGTCCTTATCTCAGATTTTTCTTAAATCAATAGAAAGAATAAGAGTTGGGGTCCTGATAATATGGATTGCCATAGTGCAATACACGTTACTGCACAACAGATGTGTGAACCCAGCCTAAAATTCCTGTCTACCACAGGCAAGCTAGCTGCAAGTACTTTTATATGTTTAAAATGTATTAAAAGAGATTAAGAAAAAATGTAGTTGGCATTAAAGACCTATGTACTAATAAAATGTTTGCAAAGAAGAAAATTCTTTCACAACAGTTGATATAAGGAGGCAGAAAAGAGTTGATGTAGACTTTTAAAAATTAAATGAACAGAAAAAAAACAGTAAAATAATTTGAGTAGTTAAAAATACGTCTACAGCTTCCTTCCTTCTTATCTTATATGGCATATGTGTTATACGGTTTTCTAGTAAAAATGTCTTATAGATTTTTTTTTCGCTGTAAACTAGAAACCGAAATGACATTTCAGCAAAGTTTTTGTTGTCTATGTTTGGAAGTGAAAAGCAATTCATGTGTTGCTGGGTGTCAGGTGGAAAGGGTTTCTTTTTGCAAGGTCAAGGTAAAAATAAAATTCAGTTTTTTTGCACAATAAATAATTTCCTGTTGAAAAAGTTCAAATAGAAAGAATCTGCTTTGTAACAAAAAGGTATTATTAAGTACATAACTTCTATTGAAATATTCCAACAAAAATAATAAAAAGTTTCTGAATACCTTCTCTTTTTGCAGATATAACCCAACCTCTGTAGAAATAACATCCCTAATAAACATTAAAAACACAAGGCATACCAGAAAGTCTAACCAGTTTATCCAATGCTGTCACTTTTACAAAGGGTTTCCAAGTTGACACAAGTACATCCTTAAGAAAATGTACAACATAAGTCAGAATAACAATTGCCAGTATGTTTCTAGCTCCTGAAATAGATATCAAGAAAAAGGAGAGGAGGAAAAGCTTTAAATGGCAACAAATGTAGTTTACTGAAAAAACAACGCATTTCGCCGCTTGGCTTCCTCAGGGGATTGTGTGGAGACTGACACTAGACCATACAGAGACAATATATTACAAAATATTATAAAATAGGACAACTTCAAAATATTTGACATATATAAAAAATCTCATAGAGATGTCAAAAAACAAAAACAAAATATCAATATCAAATACAAATACAAAATATCAATATAAAAAAAACAGTAGCACCAATACTATCTTCCTTACATTTGTCATTAAATCTGTGTCATCTGCTTATGGGCTACGTTTCGGAATTTACTTACTTGTTCATAGGTGTATGCATGAGAGTGGTGAGAGGTGAGAAAAAAGTTAGTTATGCATAAAAAAAAAAAGTTATAGTTATGCGTGTAGCAATCAAGAAGAAAAGTGATTTAGTAATTCCTCATCTTAAACTGAAAAAATATATATATAGCAATGTGTTAGTCATTATGCTTCTTCTTACATATAAATATTCCTTATATATAACCTGTTATCTAATTCATGATAACAATGTTACCTACTTGTGAATGACAAGAAGTGCATTGAAATGACCCACTTTACTGAGGTTAATGCATAAAAAACATGTGTGTAAGGAAATATTTGATTTGGGGAGACACTGAACTCCACTGTCAGTTGCAAATTACAGGATTCGCATGAATGGAGGCATGGTGGGATTTAAATTGGCTGTTCCTGCTTGCACAATATTTAAAAGCTTAGTTTAGATCCATTTAAGGCTTAATACAATTTATAATGTAAACAACTAACAAAATATGTAAAAAGCGTGGGTCAGATATTAGGTTGTAAGAAATCAGTGGTGCTTGTAATGTAAGTCATCAGGGTGCAAATATCTGGCATAAGGCGTAAGAATTCTTAACCACAATGAGCATTCAGTGGCTAACAAATCACTGCCATTGGATGCCAGTTGCTAGATCAGGGATTGGCCCTAATGTCTGTTGAGGCAGGCTCCAGCAACAAAGGGAAATTAGTTTTAGGGCGCCATCTAGAGGAAGGTGTTCTGGCTGATGAAACTATCTGTTGTCACTTAGTGGTTTCTGCTATAATACAGTGAACAGCAAAAGTATATCCCAGTTAGCATTAGGATTTGATATAGAGTAATTGGCTTTGACCATGTCAAGAAAGTTGTAGAATGACAACAATAAATTATTCCTGTGCAATTTGGCAACCTCAAAAGTTTTCCCTTAACTTCTTAGAAGAAACATTCTTTGATGAACCCCTGTAAATTGGCAACTGCCATCAAAGTATGTGTTAAGGCATTTTTTATGTTTTGAATGGTGCAGGTTTTGACCCTTTCTCATGTTTTTATTGCTAACCAGTTCAGAAAGAGAAATAATAAATTTCACTCTTATATAGAAACACCACAGGCATATTAATTAGATATTTTGTAAGATACATTACAAAAATACTATTTTATTTTTTATACAGATAAAATGAAACTGAGCAAAACAGACCAAAATAGGCAAATATTTAGTTTTGAAAAAAAAAAAACATATGTATATATATATATATATATATACATAATATATACATTTAATTTACTGTTTCACAGAACACTCTACATTTTTTTAACTAATGTAAAATGACTCATAATTATTAATACTGCAGATAGATTACATGACATACAGTACATGATAAAATGGAAACTGCTAGGGTAGGATAAAGGGAGGTGCTACTGCTCACCTGTTCAGAAATGTCTAGTTTCCAGGATTTAGATGTATATCTTGTTTATTGTTACCAACCTACCATTATTGCTTCACTACCAGCTGTACCAAATAGAACATTCATAAAGCACAGCAATGCATTATACAAATCTGCTTAACTTTAAACTTAATTCAAATGTCTAACATACTCCAGGTTCCACAACATAGACTTCCTTTTATGATTGAGCTGTAAAATACAGGTTGTGGTGTTCAGTAATTTTGTGGTGTGAAAAAGAAATGAATATTGGGAACTTTTAACTGCACAGTAGCTGCAGCTACAGAGGCCAGTAAGGGCTT
>NW_027318545.1:0-5805 GCF_032062135.1 Pyxicephalus adspersus
ATAATGTTTGTACACAGAGAGTGGGCGGGGTCTGGTATCATGATGTCACTCTGGGAGGTGTCTTCCCCTTTGAGTGACACAGGCAGGCGTGTAGAGGGGCGGGCATGTACCGTGCCCCCTCTTCTTTTTTTGCGACAACACCTCTGGAATTATTTTGATTTCAGCAAAACATTTATTATGGTTCTATAGAATGATCTTATAAAAAAGTTACCTTGGGTGGTTCCGAGGATACATAGTTGGTTGTTCAGTGGATACACTCTTGGATAAAGGATAGAGATTAATTTGTGTTTGTAAATGGGGTTAATCTAAAATAGAGTGTTACTAATGGTGTACCATGTGGCTTTATACTTAGTTGTTTTATGGTAAATCTGTTTGTTGACCTCATAGCTAAGTGTTTGATGGTGTGCAGTATGGTTCTAGAAGGTGTTTTCAACATGATTTTGACATTGATTTTGCTTATTTCAAAAAATTGCGAAATGAGCAAAAAGTTTACCAGACAACAATGATCATATCAGAAGGAAGGGCACCTAATTTCCCTGTAAAGATCTTGAGTTGGACAACATTTAGAATTGAGCCACCTTCTATATAAATTATTAATTGCTTATGGCAATGTTCATCTTTAAGCTCAACTCATCGTAATTAATGTATTTGTATCATATTGTTAGTTTATAAGACCACAAATATAGTACACAATAGCATATTATACTCTACATAGTACCATAAATGTGACTGTAACAGTACTCCAAGAATTCAATATACAAGTTTAAAACAGCTAATCTTTATTATACAAAACCGAAAACATTAAAAAGCATTAAAATATATACTAAACCAGTGTGTATCAGAGATACTTTTTGCCATGTATCCCATACACTTTCAATTATTACACATTTAGACTTAAACAGGTTTATCGGTAAAATAAACACATTTATTATACGTTTCAGTGCTATCATTCCCATCTAACTGGTAAAGGGAGTGAATCAGGCATCTCTTTTCAACCATCACAATTATCTTTTTCATCCCTTAGTATTAAAGATCACTAATAAACAAAACTTTAATAAACAACAGAACACCAGAAAAGATATAATTGAAGAACAATTCAGCAAATACACCAAAATCAATACAGGCACTTTGAGCTTTTCTAATGTCACTAATCAATTTTTGGAAACTAGTAATGTTTCGGTGGCGTTTGTATATTTGCACATACTCCCAAAAAATTCAAATCAGGGGCAATCTTAAAAGCCCTTCAACTTTTTTAACCACACGGGGGTCTCACAAACTAAAAAAAAACAAGCAATCTCATTTTTTTCAAACATGTACATATAATTCTTGAAGTACCAGTAAAGCCCTGTTTAATGTAACATAATATAACATTTTTTTAAGTATAACTAGGTCTATGGATTACTATTTTCCCACTGTTTTTTCATGGATAATTCATGACTTACAATGCATAACTTGTCTCTACACTAGCAGCTTGTTTTATTTTCATTTTGATTCTGTTACCATCTGGTAATTTACAATCCCTTATTTTTTACATATTAGTGTTACTAGTAAACGAGCTTTTGGCTTGAGACAGTAACATGTTTGTCGGAAAATGTTGCAGTTTGTTAAGTGATAATATTAAAGTGTCCAGCCTGCAAGAAAGAATTGAGTTGTTCTTCTTACTGTTTAGCTGGTACAGTTTGCTCAGTGCCTAGCACTCTTACCTTTGCAGCGCTGGGTCCCAGGTTAGAATCTCAGCTGGATGAAGTTTGTAGGTTCTCCCCTTGTTTGTGTGAATTTTCTTCTGGGCATTCCAGTTTCTTCCTACATTCCAAAAACATGTAGTGAGATTAATTCCCCCCCCCCCCCCCCTAATCACTTGCAAAGGCTTAAATGGGCAGATCAAGTTAAAGAAAAGCAAGTACTTTACATGCAAGATCATTTTATTAACAGACTTGAAATGCTCTTGTGATATTGGGGATAATATTAAAGTCTGATCTCCTTTTAAAATGTTAAATGGTTTCTTTTTAGGGTCTTTGTTTGAAGAATAACAGACCAGGGTGATAAATTTCCTCTTATCAGATATTTCTGTATCTGACAACCAGCATCCTCCCAGAACCTCTAGTAACACCCATTGTACAAGTTAGAGTTTATAAAGCTCAGATAATGCTAGTAGAGAGGCCTCTGACTGAACTCTGAGCTGTATTCAGCTTTATATTTCTAATATGCCATTCTGTAGAAAGTAGTAGTTTGATTTGTAGTTGGATCATTATGGTGAGCATTTTGAGTTGGAGTAGTCTCCTAGGCCTCAGGAAAGCCTGGAAACCATATTTAGCCTGTTCTAGTGAACCATAAGTCCCAGACATGCCTAGTTTGCTCTCTGTGAACTCTGTATATTGTGCTGATTATGATTCTGGGGGTTGGCAGTTATTTAAAACGTGAGCATATGAAGTTATGAATATTGCTAGAACAAGGGCATAGAGCATCATACTCCATGTGGACACAGCCCTTCAGACAGCCCCCACATTGCTATCATTGGATGGTCCTTTTAGTCCCATCTCTGTGGTTGGCATAGAAAAAGCCATGTAAGCCCAGCAGAGGGAGCGCTCACTGATACCATCTTGTTGCTAAGGACAACGGCACTGTCACATTGGGCACTGCAGGGAGCCCAGTGACTCAGGCTAATACCTTGGACTTTACACAGCAATCTTGACCAAGGCAAACCAACTCTACCTAAGTATTATTTCACAGTTTTCCCTTTTATTTGACCCTATTGCTATTGTTCTGTTCTTTGACTAGTCTTTTTTTTCTGTATTTGTTTATGCACTGTTTATGTATGTTTTTGCCTATTAAACACTATAAATAGTGTAAGCTGAATCTCTGAATTCTCTAAGTAGAAATAGTGTAACTTGCTAACCTGAAAATGCTACTTTAAACATTGTGATTACCGAGACATCCCTGTCTGGAGTGGCAGCGGGTGACACAGACAGTAATAAAGAAGCAGAATGATAACTGCGGTTGTCAAGGGTAACGTTGCATGCTTTGGTCTAAGCATGTGGGGGCAGTCTACCTGTGATGGTGTGTTTGGCAAGGGGTAACAGAGTGGTTATCCTTGCACTGTGACGGCCTGCTGGTGCGTGGACTGTTGCTGAGCGTGCTGGAAAATCTATGCACAGGGCACAGCTGAGAGGGCATTCGTCACGGCCCAAACTTAAAGTCTTTAAAAGGCATTAAACTATTTTGATGCACTGCCAGAGGATAATACACATAATATTTCGGGATCTACCTTTGAGTATGTTAAGCATGCTTTTCACTAGTTTTACACAAGCACAGTACATTATTCTCCAAATATTACAGTTATCGCTCAAACTTTGCTTCAAACCAATCCAAATACCTGAATAACCTCTTCTTTTTTCACAAAAAGTCAAGTAGAATTCTTCACCACCAAGCCAAGAGTGAATGTAATGGCTATAATGAACTTAAATCTGTTTTAGGTCTCATTTAGGCTTGAGCTGGTGTAAAATGTGTACAGAAAGCCTTTAAGTTGCCAGACAGCTCTGGTTTGTTGATGGTAAACACAGATCATATCTGAAGTGCTGGCTAACACTTTAAACAAGGCTCACAGGCTTTTAAAAAGCTTAATGTCACATTAGTAGTACCTAGCATGACTGATATGGGTGGCACAGTGGCTCAGAAGTTAGCACTCTGGTCTTTGCAGCGCTAGGTCTCAGGTTCGAATCTCGGCCAGGACACTATTTGCATGGAGTTTGCAGGTTCTTCTTGTGTTTGCGTGGGTTTCCTCCAGGTACTCCAGTTTCCTCCCACCTTCCCAAAAACATGTAGCTAGGTTAATTGGCTTCCCCCCCGCCCAAAACAAAATTAGACTGTAATAAAGACATATGACTATGGCAGGGACGTTAGATTGTTAGCTCCTTTGAGGGACAGCTAGTGACATGACTAAAGACTTTGTACAGCACTGCGTAATATGTTGGCGCTATATAAATACTGTGTAATAATTAGTACCATGTATTAATGGGGGCAAATGTTTGTAGATTAATCTAATATCCATGTGGGTGGCTGAAATTAGATATATGCAAAACACAAAGGAAACAGAGGAGGGCACTGGATGGTGGATAAGCAAAATATACAAATGTTATGGAATATTATAGATATTGGGAGGAGATGGAGGACAAAGCAAAGGGTAAGGAAGATTATATGAACAGTTCTTTTACAAATGAATGTTTGTAAAGAAGGTACCTCCCAAAAAGCTTACGTGTTCAATAAAAGAAATCAGATAAAGCTAAGGAAATGTTTTTCATTGTGTTTAAAATCTTTGCTTCTCAAATGATATGAATTTTGATCCAATGCATTGCAAGGAGGATGGTAACATTTTTTTTGCAAAAGGGTGTAAGAGGGTAATGCCCTGTTTAAGATTTTACAGAAAGCCTGGAGTTTTGTTAGGGCATAGGTGTTCTTAGGGTGTATAGGTGTAAAAGAAGTATAAACTAATACTCAATTTCCTGCCCTAGGCTGTAGGTGAACTGTTTTATTCTAGATGCATCTTACTTTAATGTAAAGAGGGCAGAAAGAAGGCTTTGATAGCAGTGATACATAGGTGGCAGGGTATATAGCACTAACAAGCCTTTCCTATACCCCAAAAATGTATATATATATATTACTTTATTTTAAGTTGCTGATTTCAACTGTTCAATCATGTGCAAGTAAAAATCTTGTGCCTTTTTACATTTGTCTGCACATGATAGGATACTCTTTGCAATTTTTTTTCACAAATGTAATGTCAATGCTAACCATGGATAGTTAGCATTAGCTTTGAGACCTAAAATAAACCTAAATGTTGTATGTACTGTTATTTAATGGTCAGGTTTAGCTTCATTTGTTTTGGTTCATTTAATCTGGTTTCTTCTTATATAAACAGCAAATATGGAGGAAAAAAGCCATCATATCAATCAACATTTAAAATAAATTAATCTATTTTATTTGTTGCAACAAATGTTGCTGCTGGGAAATAGCCTAGTAATCTATATGTACAGCGAGTGGAGGAATTTTCCACATAATTAGCATTACTTTGTATACCTCAACACCTAAAATAAACACCTAAAGACAGATAATATACCCATTTGCAAACCTTTACTTTAGGCCTGCCAAATCAGGAATAAATCCCAGGTTGTTTAGGGTCAGTGTATGTGAAAGGACATTTGCAGGTCTGCTTACTTTCGAATTAAAAATTGAATGTGTAAGTCATGTTCTAAAACAGATTTGAAACATTAAAATATATGATTATAACCGATGACTTTAAAGCATTCTTCTACCAGTAAATTTTAACTATGCCAATTACAATATGAATTATTATTATTATTATTAATATTATTATATTCAAGTTAATTGAGCTTCTGTGCTCTGACCTAATTATTGTATATGACATGACAAAAATTGCATTCTAAGAAGACAACATTTTCAGATTTACTCATTTGTTTGCCTTAACATTGCTCCTTTAACATGGTTTGAGTGCCTAAGCATGATGGTAATCCTTTTGAACTGTGTGACCCTGGGAATGTTTCAGCCTTGTGAGGATGTTGACTGCTCTTCAGACCGGTGCCAAATTCTTCAAGTAAGTTTTCAAAATCTGATGTATTTTATCGGCATCCCCTGCACACATTGTGAGGCTTAGCACAGCTGAAGGGGCTTTTAGAGGCTGGTCAGTTCCTGACTCTATGCACAGTCATTGGCTGCGAGGACTTTATAACCTCTTTGCTCCCAGTCACCAGTGCCTGTTGTGGCGTATAGCTGTGCTGATCTGTGCTGGAG
>NW_027318546.1:0-5804 GCF_032062135.1 Pyxicephalus adspersus
CCAATTTGTTAAAAGCCATGTTAAGTATAACTCCTATACATTGTTGTTAGTCAATCTAAAATACAGATACAGAAAATATGCAGCAACCTACCATTAGATTACCTAAAAATTGGTCAGAGCTCAAAAATGTTTTATGAAGGACAATTTTCTTAAAAAATGATATTCCATATCTAGACTGTGTTTTATCAACTCAGAGGGAACTGCTTATTAATAAAAAAAAACTTTTGGAGAAAATCACAACAGAAGAATGCATAAGACAAAATTAGGAAATGTATTGTTAAAGCTGGAGCATAGCATAGTATACAGTGGCATGCCAACATTATTACCTGTTCATTTAAATGCTTTATTACTTTAATACTTTATCAATATTGCTGCTAGCCTTTTGTTTATGCCTCATATTTCACAAAGAGAGACAGAGATCGGTTATGGCTAAATAGGATATGTATGCAGTTGTATAGTTGTATGCAGTGGTTGGGAAAAATTTTATTAGCACAGTGTATACAGACCAACATTTACTACATATTTAGGTCACTAGCTCCTAAAAAAAAACATAAAGGAGAGTCTTATATCCGGTTTAGTTATATTACATTGGATGATGTTATACATACATTTAGCATTGGAAATGTTAGCGACAATGGCTGCATTTTATGTTCTAAGTTTATACTCAACTCAAAGTATTTCCCAGTATTTTTAGGTAAAATCAAGCACCTTGGTTTATATTCAAATGTTTTGCATATATTTGGAAAGATAATTGGCTTTTAAAAGAATCAAGAAAATTGACATGCTACTGAACAAAACCCATCTAATACAATTAATGTGAAGAAATACTTAGATTGTCTATGTTTTCTAACCATAGCTTTTTAGAGAACACACTTCTGCTTCTCATCTTAATCAATATTAGTGGTCAGTAAAAAAAAAATACAACACAGTTACAGGGTATATATGAATCCATATACACCAAATATTAGACTGAAAATACCTCTAGGCTACCCACAAAGTAGGGTTGAGTACTAGCAACCTGTTTATGAGACTCCCAATATTTTAGTATTTTATTGTATTAACTTTCCGTGTTATTCTACTCATACAAGGAAGAAATAGGTATATTCTTGTTTCATTTTCTACACATTTCATTGATCAAAGACTACAACCTCGGACGATTACAAAGGACATTCAGATTATATAAAAAAATAAAAGATCATTTACATCTTAAAAGACAATATTAACTCACTAATAGTATAACAATACATCTGTCAAACATGAATTTTTTTGTTCTCCATATTTTGTTCAGTAAAACAAATCAATGTCCCTAGGGTTTAGGACGTATAAACAAAACTTCCCTTTGATGTGTCCCCAGCTCAGTGAAGCTGGGTGATCCAGCAACCCTAGATGGGATCTGGTCCAGAATTCATTTGCTAGTAAAAAAAACTTTGAAGAAATCCATTCTAGGTTTGCTAGATCACCCAGCTTTACTGATGAAAGTGTATCTTCTCCAGCCTTGGAGAGCTTTTAATAAATCAGACACTTTAACACATCTGTGTAATACAGTACAAATACAGTATAGAGTCTGGTTCTGTTTTCAGCATAGAGAAAAAAACGCTAGATACCAGAACCAACAGTTCTAATTCTGTATGACCCCACCAAACCTGGAATGGAGTTATCCAACAAACCTGGAATGGAGCTTTCATGAAAATTGGCTTATTATATTATGGCTTGTTATTAGGTGGCAAATATTTGCAAACTTGGACAAGACTAAATTATATAATAGTAAGAGTAATACAATTACAGTCATATGCATGCATCCACAGAGAAAACCATATCTTATTTAAAAAAAAACAGTGCAGACATGTGCACGCAACTACAATAACATATATATCATTTTGCCAACCTTTCTAACAATTGCAGCTTACTGTTCAAATTTGCTGATTTGTCAAACCACCATAGACTTTATGTGTCATAAGCAATTGTTAAAAGTTTCATAATTATAGCGAGTGTAAACCATATCTAAAACTATAAATAGTTACACAGGTGACTTGTCTACATGGCTTGTGGAATTGTGGGCAAAAATGCTGTAACAGAAAATGGGAAGATTGGGCTTCAAGGTGTAATCTACAGTGGGACACAGTTTGGTGTATTGATAAAGTAAAAAAAAAAAACTCCTCAAGTATTGTTCAACTGAATGGTGGGCACCCAGTTGTGGTATTGAAAACAGTATTTTATTCTATGGCTTCATCTTGAAATAGTAGTTCAACTTTAGAAAACCATCCACTAATAGGATGTTGTAGAGCTGGATTGTCTACGAAAGGTTTTTGTCATATCATGTTTTTCTTTGAGTTCAGAGAAAGACAGCAAGCTATGGTCCACAGAATGCAATAAGTGCCAGATGTGGAACAGGGCCCACTCCTTCCAGGGTTTTGACATAGCCAGAAGAAGAATCCGGAATCTGCAGGGTTAGAATGATGGATGTCATCCTCAAGGCTGGAGAGATTAGTATATATTTGGTGTTATATAGCCGCATTATTTGCATACAGAATACCATTGGCCACAGCAGATTGTAGTTACTGTTTTTTCTGTATGATTCCTGTCCCTAAACACCTGGGATGTTTGGGGACTTTTGTCCTCCAATATTTCCATTAAGACCTTCTACATGTACTACAAGTACTTTTCTTACACCCATGATCAATCCTATATTGATCTTTTTTAACCATTAAAACTTAACTATTCTCTTTTACTAGGCACCAGTCCATTTCAGCAGATACCTTTTTGCTATTACCAACTACTAAGTCATTGACAACTACGCCTAAATAAATGTTTTTATCCTTTTTCTCTGAACGTTTACCATCTACAGTATACACTATTTTACTTTAATATGCAAAAAGAAACAACTTCAGAGTTTGTCTTGGTCATTTAAGAGTTTCAAGAGGTTGCAGAAGACTCACCCTTAGGGTGAGATAATGTAAATATACCTACATGATGGAAATATACCCACATCAGGTGCAGGTCATCTAAAACTGCCACATTATGGTCAACAGGCATGACACCTCTCCTGGTGTCCCCCTGAATACCGCCATAGATAGCGATTACACTCACCTCAAAATAGTGTCCCATAATACTCAGGGCCTCAGCTCGCCCAACAAGAGATGCCAAGCCTTTCAAAATTACCGCTCTCTTGCAATTTTTTTTAACACATTTGTCGTATAGGACGCACTAACTTTTTCCCCCAAGTTTTGGGGAAGAAAAAGTGCGTCTTATACGGCAAAAAATACGGTACTTTGTGCCCCTGGTTATAAGCGCCCGTATCTACCTGGTCTGACCATGACCCTTTGGTAGTTACACTTGCAGAACTACGGTAGGAGGAAGGCCATCTGCTTTCCGCTGGAGATTGAATGATAGCCTATTACAAGAAAAATCTATGCTCAACCACAAGAGCTGAAACATTTCCCAGTTGGTCAGGTCACAGGTTCTTTACTTGGTTAGACAAACTGGGCCAACTCCTGGTTAACAAACCAAACCCCTGCCCTAATGCCTATACCTTGCCAAACTTAAGGCTTGAACAGGCAGAAGTACCCAAAACCTGAAATTAATTTTAGAGGAGTTTAGTGACTTCTATCATAAATGGTATGACTGTAATGTCCCACTCTCCACAGTGGCAGCTAAATAGTTTTTTTAGGGCTCTACACCTCCCCAATTAAGATAGCCCACAAACAGAGGTTGGATTACCCTTTTACCTTGGAGGAAACACTGCTAGTCCTGAAACAACTCAAAACAATTAGCGCACCGGGTCCTGATGGCTTTTTCAATGCTTTCTATAGAAAGCACCCATTTAAATTAGGCCCCCGCCTGGTATAATAGTTCAACGCATTACACGAAGGAGAGAGTCTAATAAGTGAGGCTAATTTAGCCCACATCAGTGTTGTTCTTTATCCCACAGAACATCCAATGAAACTTCTTACATTCCACAAAACATCATAATTCATCCAATAAAGCTTTATTCTGCATTCCACAAAACATTTTAAACCATTTCACACAAAACATTTTTTTTTTTTTTTTAGGTTGGCAAGCAAATACCTACAGATGAAAAGGTGTGGTCAGGAGCTGTATTTTTTTAGGAAATTACAAAGGCTTGCCGTTGGTGCCCTCTTGTGGACACAAAAATTACATTTCAGGCATACAAAATCCATGTAGTCAGCTTGAATGTAGTCAACTTTCCCTCTTTATTCATCCTTATGGTACATTAAAGTTGTTTCTGGTCTGGTCATTAGCGTTCACTGAATTTGGATATTTATTATTAAAACAGACATGGTTTTGACAAACTGTTTAACATTGCAGATAAATCTTATGAAAAAGTAAAACTTTGGGCATTGTTTTTTTTACGTATTATTTTATTTTTAGTTTAAGTTTCTGTGACATGGGATTATTGCTCTCATAATATTTATACTGCTGTCTGCATCCTTCCTTGGGCCACACCTGTAAGAATGGTCATTCGAGAATGGCGTGCCCACTCCAGCCTCAATACAAATTTTAATTTGCATAACATAACATTTTGAGATCCAACTGTCACAGGCAAAGTAAGTGAGTTGAAATTTAAACAGGGGCACTGACTACAAAACAAACATTACATTGTTTCATTGTTAGTTAGGTTTAAAAAGCATTAGGAAATATAGGAAGAAGAGAGAAAGAAGAGAAAAGAAGGTTTTTCAGGCACTTGACTATAGCAGATAAAACAATAACTTTTATTTACTATTATCTCTTAACACTAAATTTACACAATACAAAATACATGATTAAACTTGTGGTACAAAATATGTTGTACATTATACAATGATATTTGTATATCTACTGGAAACCATGTTCCAACTTTTCAAATGTTTAGTCCTAAATCCTATAAAAAAGTCTATGCAAAATGATGAATGTTTATGGACCTCTCTCTCTATAAATATATATACACATATGCCTTAACAGTAACAAATATGTTATTAGGCCATATATTTTTATGCTTGCTTGTTATTATTATCATTTTGCATGGAATTTCTATCACAATGATTTCACAATACAAACCTCTCATTCAGTAATATATACCATCTCTTTAATTACATTTGGTCAAGTCTCTATGTCCCCTGAGGAAGCTAAATTGGGCAAAACGCATCGGAAAAAGAGATTTGTCACACTGATTTTGTTGATCCATATGTGACATTACTGGTCTCATTATATGTCTGAAATGACTCACTAGTCCATGAATTTTGTACCACAAGTTTAATAAATTTATTTTGTATTGTGTAAATTTAGTGTTAAGAAATAATAGTAAATTAAAGTTATTGTTTTATCTGCTATCGTCAAGTGCCTGAAATACCTTCTTTTCTCTTCTTTCTCTATTCTTCTCAATGTTATTGAACCATTAGGCTTAGCACCTTCTAGGATTATAATTAAATAATTTTGGAGAGCAGGGTTTTCTGTTGGCCTACAAAAAACCCTGCTCTACTTTGGTTCTAAATTATTTATTCTAAATCATTTCATTATTGACTACTTAGGGTATGGCCAGTACCAAATTTGCTCTTTATTATCAGGTATACCTCTCTTCTCTCTCTTCCTCTACCAACTATCTAGGATTACCTAGTCTATAACAATTACCCTCCCCTTTGGTATTTCGAGAGTTTAAAAAGACATAAGTCCATCAAGCTCAACCACTAGAGAAAAAACATATTAACAACCAGAATATCCAAATAAAACTGCATATATATAATTGATCTATGAAGGCAGTAAATGAATAGATAAATAAAGGCAATGTAAACATGAATCAATTTGCTGTG
>NW_027318547.1:0-5798 GCF_032062135.1 Pyxicephalus adspersus
GTTGTGCTAAGTATTTGCATTTGGAACAATATGCACACATTGGCCATGACCAAAGGGGGAATATTTGCTCAAATGCACAGTAATACCCCAGGAACATAAGATACTATAGATTTACCAATAACTTCATCCATTTTCTAGTCTAATATCAGACAGCAACCCTATACAATGTCCACACTATGCCACCAGACCTCACATACCGGCCTTGATTTATTCAAACTCCAAAAAAAAAGGAGAAGATAGACTAACATAGGAGAACCTGCATGATCCAACAAACCTGGAATGGATCTGGTCCTGCATTAGAAACAATTGCCAAATAATAGCAAATTATTTCAGGAAATCCATGTCATGTCTTGCTGGATCATCCCAAAGAAGTCTATCTTTTCTCCAGTCTTGGAGAGGTTAAATAATTCAGACTTAATATCTCCCCTGTAATCTTATTTTCTATGAGCCAGGTAACCTAATGCAATGTCCCCACCATGCACCCCTAACATAGTACAATGTTTGTTCTATGCACCCAATAATCTCATACAAAGTCTACTCTATGCACCAAAAACTTCATAAGATGTCTGTTGTATGTACCCGGTAACCTCAAATAATGTCTTCTCACCTAATATTCTCATACAAAGTTCATTCTATTCACCAAACATGTCATACAAGGTCCACTCTCTGCACCCAATAATCTCATACAATGTCCACTCTCTGCACCCTATACCCTCAAATAATATCCACTCTCTGCACCCAGTAACCTCATCCAATCTTTGCTCTCTACACCCAGTAACCTCAAGTCATTTCATTCTGGAAAGTCTAATATTTTTGTACTCTTTATGATGTGACCCCTCTTTGGGTCTAGATGCAGCCTTTCCCAGCCTCCTCATTATTTTTTAACGAGTGCAGTAGGGATGAGGAAAGACTGAGACATCCGAGGAGAAACTTCCAGCCAAACAACAGGTACAAGAAACTTCATATAATGTGAGCAATAAAGATATCAAGATGCTGAATGGGATCAATGACTAACAGGGCCAGTGCCATGGAAGATGCCAATGTCTGATGTCACAATGGGTCATTTTTATAGAGAACATTTTATAGCATTTATGTATCTGCTGAAACACAATAATAATACATTGTTAGATAATAACTGAAGAAGGAGCAGCATTGTAACCTTAGGAAAGGACTAAGGACATGACATGGGGGGAACATGACATATCCCTCTATCTGTCTATCTATCTATCTATCTATCTATCGCCATGAATATTAAAAAAAAAAAAAAGGATGTGCGGGCCCAGCAGCCGCCTCCGGTGAGGATAATGTGTGGCAGCTGCTTCTATCTGCACCTTTTAGATGTTTTCTCGCCCGTGATGTTGCGTACAAACATGCGGCGAGCAGGTTCTCTCTCTCAGACACGTCTTCCATGATATGAAACGCGCAGGAGGATAAACGAAGACTGCTAATGGCGTTCTGTGTGTGTGCATGTCTTGAGCGCAGATTTAATGTCACTCCAGAGGCCGCCAGCAATTCTTAGCATTCCTGACATCAAGCAGAGGAGTGTGTCAGATCAATGAAGAATAGCAGATTGTTAAAGGGGAACTCAATAAAGATTTATTTTAGATTTGTATATATTTACAGAGAGTTTAACTTAATATTAAAACACACAAAAAAAAATCATAAACCGCAGTACTCCCCTTCTATCCTTCACTGTCCCCTATCTGGGGTCCAGCAGCTGTCTTGTCCAAGGACGCCCCCCAGGGAAAAATGCGTTCACATCGGTATGCATGGGCTAGTCTACGTAGCATTCCTTTACCTCAATCGCCAGAGGAAGAGATTACATTATCATACCGGGGGATAAAATATATACTGAGATTAGGAAATGTTGGGGGTGCTCCAGGGTGGATGCAAAAATGGGGGAAGGGGAAGCTGGAAATGAATTTTAAAGCTAAACTTCAAGTAAACAGCAACAAAACACATAAATAAAAGCTGTTTTTCCTTGTACTTCTGCCTATCCAGCCCTGAGATTTGCAAAATAAGGAAGGAGACTGCTTTGCTCTGCTGTAGCTCTGTACCACCTGTCCCTTCTTTGCCCGGTGAATGGACAGTGAAAGAATAATTAGCTCATCCCTCTGTCTGCTTTCTTTCCTATCAGCACATGAGCACGCACCTAATTGGCTGCTTGTGCAGCTTCTCAGCCTGATCAGCTCTACGAGGATTCCACAAGGTTTATACCCAGGAACATTCAGGTACCTAACTGTGTTTTTAATCATACATTTAATAATGTATAGGCAGACAAATCTGCAATCATTTGTTTCTGTTTTTTATCATTAAATAGAACTTTGTGTCATTTGCTTGTTGTCGTTTCTTTAAATTTCTTATTCATCTATTATCTTCCATATGCATGCATTAGAATACCAATTATTTACCATTTATTTATATACAATGTATAGTTTATGTAATATGTTCATACAAAGCTGCAGGCCAAACGATCAGCAATATTTAGAAAGAAATAAAAGAGAGAGTGAAATATCTGAATATAATTGTGAATTAATTATTGCTGGATTCCTGGCCCTAGGAGATGGAATAATATAGAAGCTGTCAGATCTCTGACTCCTCCAGACTGATAACGGCTTTGTATGCCCATGTGTTGTTTTCCTATATCAGCCATTTACATGGCATTAAAATCACCATTAATAAACATCCCTTGGGCCCGGGAGTGCTAAATGAACATTTTAGGGGGAGGGATGGTTGTAGCTTTAGGGTCCATTAAGATTGTTGCAATACGCTGCTTTGAGTGTAACCGGAAGACTAACGCACCAATCCTGGATGGAGATTGCAATATTACCACCAGATATCATTTTCATACACCACTTGCACCCATATTTGTATTGCACCCCTCTTTTTAGGGTTCCTGAGTGCCTCTGCCTAATATCAGGAGCTTCAAGTAAACTTCTGGAGATGTCTACCAAAATGTAAAGCCATCTAGCAAACCTTTGAGGCTTTAATAAGCTACAATATCAGTACGAGTTATCAGCTTGACGAAGCCTGGAAAATACTTGTTTAAAGGGGAAATTATATTTGGGGCAGTTTTGCATTAATTACCTTTTGAAACTTTGCAGTTTTTTTGCATAAAGCTTGGAGTTCCTATGGAAGAGTGAGGGCAATGCATTTATAGGGCCATGATTTCATAAATTAAAACAGGTTCTTCTCCTGCCGTGCAAAGGATGGTGAATGTGTGATCATTCACTTTGCAAAGAACACTCCATCACCTGCGAGGAAATCTATGAAAATTGGATTTTTCCTTGCACATGATTGGATGGTTGAGGTTAGGAGAGCTTCATCTCATTTGTACCTTATATGAGTGATATATCTCATACAAGGTACTAATTTGCTTTGCTATGCGGAGAGACTATATTCCTTTTGTAAGTCAACCCCACAGAGTCAGTGATTTAATACTGCATTCTTTCACTTGCATTTGGAGTCACTCCATTGTAATTTGTCAAAGTTGTAAATCATAGTTCTCACTGTTTTTCTAGGTTCCTTTCCTTGAGGTTTGGTATTGGCTAGATGGCCAATAGTTTGCACATGTATGACCATTTATGAGAATATTGGGCATGCTCTTTGCAATATTTTAACAAAACTGCTTCATTTTCTACGTAGTATCGTCTGTTCGCTGATTGCTTTTAGTTGTTGCTCTTTAACACATCCAGGAAAAATCAGCAATGTATGTGAATTGTCTATTTTAAATGGTTATTTCCATTATTATTATTATAACATAGAATTCATTCAATTAATATATTTATATGTATATTATGGTTTTGATATAAAGTGGAGTTTATATAAAAGTAATGGATTTCAGATTTTTATAAAAAAAACAAATAAACAAATTTATCATTAAAATTAAAATGTATATCTTAGCTGTAACTTAAGGTTGAATTTACAGAACCTGAGGGCCCAATATTCTTCATTCTGTGGGAACTGATGAATAAACACTGCGATATTTGACTATATAAAGGGATTTTTGTTGAAAAGAACATTTAATCTGTTCTATATAAACATTCTTTCCTATAGCCACACTGGAGATAATTATATGTGTATTATAGACACAAGCGGGTCCCCGAAGCAGCGCCGTTCTTTCATGTGACCTTTCTGCGGAATGTTACACCACATTCCCTTTTCCTTGCATTTCCTCGGGGTCCTCCCTGACCTCTCGGATGGCTTTAGCCACGAGACACAGAATAATAAAGCCTTTGCTCCGTGTCAGCTCAGCCAGATTCAGGAAATGTCCACGGGCTATGTTAAATTGTATTATTATGAGCCAGTAATGAAATGTTAACATGTTCTCCTCATCTTTAAATAAGACTTTTTACCTCTGGTTATTTTTTCCAAGAAACACAAAGTGATTTTTTTTTTTGTTACCGGGGATGGGAACCGCCATGAATATTAAAAAAAAAAAAAAGGATGTGCGGGCCCAGCAGCCGCCTCCGGTGAGGATAATGTGTGGCAGCTGCTTCTATCTGCACCTTTTAGATGTTTTCTCGCCCGTGATGTTGCGTACAAACATGCGGCGAGCAGGTTCTCTCTCTCAGACACGTCTTCCATGATATGAAACGCGCAGGAGGATAAACGAAGACTGCTAATGGCGTTCTGTGTGTGTGCATGTCTTGAGCGCAGATTTAATGTCACTCCAGAGGCCGCCAGCAATTCTTAGCATTCCTGACATCAAGCAGAGGAGTGTGTCAGATCAATGAAGAATAGCAGATTGTTAAAGGGGAACTCAATAAAGATTTATTTTAGATTTGTATATATTTACAGAGAGTTTAACTTAATATTAAAACACACAAAAAAAATCATAAACCGCAGTACTCCCCTTCTATCCTTCACTGTCCCCTATCTGGGGTCCAGCAGCTGTCTTGTCCAAGGACGCCCCCCAGGGAAAAATGCGTTCACATCGGTATGCATGGGCTAGTCTACGTAGCATTCCTTTACCTCAATCGCCAGAGGAAGAGATTACATTATCATACCGGGGGATAAAATATATACTGAGATTAGGAAATGTTGGGGGTGCTCCAGGGTGGATGCAAAAATGGGGGAAGGGGAAGCTGGAAATGAATTTTAAAGCTAAACTTCAAGTAAACAGCAACAAAACACATAAATAAAAGCTGTTTTTCCTTGTACTTCTGCCTATCCAGCCCTGAGATTTGCAAAATAAGGAAGGAGACTGCTTTGCTCTGCTGTAGCTCTGTACCACCTGTCCCTTCTTTGCCCGGTGAATGGACAGTGAAAGAATAATTAGCTCATCCCTCTGTCTGCTTTCTTTCCTATCAGCACATGAGCACGCACCTAATTGGCTGCTTGTGCAGCTTCTCAGCCTGATCAGCTCTACGAGGATTCCACAAGGTTTATACCCAGGAACATTCAGGTACCTAACTGTGTTTTTAATCATACATTTAATAATGTATAGGCAGACAAATCTGCAATCATTTGTTTCTGTTTTTTATCATTAAATAGAACTTTGTGTCATTTGCTTGTTGTCGTTTCTTTAAATTTCTTATTCATCTATTATCTTCCATATGCATGCATTAGAATACCAATTATTTACCATTTATTTATATACAATGTATAGTTTATGTAATATGTTCATACAAAGCTGCAGGCCAAACGATCAGCAATATTTAGAAAGAAATAAAAGAGAGAGTGAAATATCTGAATATAATTGTGAATTAATTATTGCTGGATTCCTGGCCCTAGGAGATGGAATAATATAGAAGCTGTCAGATCTCTGACTCCTCCAGACTGATAACGGCTTTGTA
>NW_027318548.1:0-5793 GCF_032062135.1 Pyxicephalus adspersus
TTTTACAAATGCCTATACCACCTTTGAATGCATTTGAACGCCCTGGTGTGGACTGGTCTTTGGAATGCATGGGAATTTCCAAAACATGCATTTAAATGCTGAGGAAACAGTCCATGTAGACTTAGCCTAAGTCATTTCAAAAGTTGTTTTCAATCTTGTTTAAATATGTTGATGCTAGAGTGAGTGCATGTAAACAGAAAATGGCTTATAAACACAGAGAACTGAAATGTTATCTGATCTTTTCCATTATTCACAGTATTTTAATGTTCATAGGTGGAGTTCAAATGACAAATATACTTTTAAAGACATCAATACTTTATTGTGGACGTACCATTCAAACCCACATTACCTCTAAACTGGCCAATTTTAATGTTTACTGAAAAATGAGCTGCTAAAAACAACATTTCAATACAAATAAAAAGACAATCATGTTTGAATGCAAATAAGAGTGGGGTATGCTTGCTGTCACTTTCTTGACTGGGTCTTGTGACTGTCTTGTGACTGTGATTTTTTTTTTTTTTTTGCTCGTGAACGGGTATTGCTGCCTGAGCTCATTGATTACAGATCACTGTTAATAAGGAGCATTTGTAAAGCAGCCATGGTGATACAGTCTCTACAAGTCAGTTCATGATGGCCCTTCAGTCTTCACAATTAAGTCGTCCAGCAGACATGCCCCCTGTTGCAGCTGCTCTGTCAATCTCATTTTGTAGTACAAATGAGCTTAGGCCCAGTGTTTGACATGGGGTTTTAACACCAAAGAAGGCAATTCTGCTACTTCAAATGAGCCTAATTGGTTGTGCGCTCAGGCGTTCACTCAAGCTGTTTCAGTCCATCAGAGAAAGATTCTAACCAATTGGACATCACTGGTATAAAAAAAGCACCAGCATTCTCATTGAGCTACAAAGAACAGCAATGTTTATAATAACAACTTACCCTTAAAAAAATCAAAGCTGCATGTCAGCCTTATATTGCCATAGTCAATAAGGAAAATGAAAAAAATTATGTGTTTTTTTTTTTAATGGGATCAATAGCCTATGAATATAACAAATCTAATTAGATGCAAAATACAATGTCAGATCTTGGCCAAATGATAGCAAAATTGTAAATGTATCAGGTTGTATAAAATGCATATATATTGTAAGAATTAAACAAAACACTTTTTATCCGTACATCTAAAAAAATATTCTTTTAGTAGAATTTCCCATAAAATACCCTTTCAAAATGTAAAATATAAAAAAGAAATATTACCTATCAATGAAAAATGCAATACAATTCTGAGGGGTTTATACACACAAAAACACTTGCTACACAAGTCATTTTGTAATTTTTGTAAATATTAAAATATTTTTCTAATTTAGAAGTTACTGTAATTTTTGAAAACTGTAAACAAATGCAATGAATATTGCACCCTAGAGGCATTATATGCACAGCTGATAAACAAAACTGCCCTAGAAAACCAATTTTTCTCTACTAATATTGGCTCACTGATATTCTCAGACTTCTGCACTAACATACATTTTAGGCAACCCATGCAGTAAAATTTTATTAACATTGAAAGTCTTAGACCTCTTCTTAGATATAAAGGTCTTTAAATCAACAAAAAAACTAAACAGTATGAATTGACACTCAGATTTCAGCTGTTGGAGAATTGGAGCATGCAGGGAGATTTCATAATTTAAATAGGAAAGATACCCTCCAGCAGAGACCACTATTAAAATGTCCGTTAAACCACCAATTTTTGGCCACAACTGACATCATCACAGGCCCAAAGAGTTTCAAGCATGTGGACTGAGGCTTAATTTTGTTACAAAATATATTATACTTTCAAATAATTTGATTTTTTATCTGACTAATAATGACTCATTGTAGCCAATAAACAGTATAGGATAATGTACTTATATTATCCACAGCATGGAAAAAGATTTTAAAAAAAGAACAGCTTAATTCAAATTTAAAGTCAGAATTGATTACAGGCTTAAGAGGAAACAAAATTGTTTGGCTTTTTTCATAAACCAATTAGGCATAATTGACTGGGCATTAATAAATAGTTCTTCCTGGCAAGTTCCTCAAAACAGGATCAATAAGAAGCCTGTGATTGGATTAGTTATGTGGTCAATGTTTTGTGCTAATGTATTACAAATGATCCCATAAGACTACAAATTTCACACTATCCTTTATTTGTAATGCTGTGCTTGGTTTACCATCACAAATATATTAAACTAAGATTGGAAAAAACACATACATTTTTGATTGTCAATTAGTTATGTCTAAAGCACAAAAATATAATATTGATTTAAATAGCTTCTATTTAGAGGATACATTTGTTGTATGTACTTGAAAAGATACCAGTGTATAATGAATGTTAGTCCTCTGACACAGTGTTTAATAAAACAGACACAATTTCTGCTTTGCCCGATGTTTCCAGAGACACGCCTTTCCCCCTGGAAGGAAGTGTGTCCCTAAATATATGTCAACACCTGCTTCACAGTGCTGCTCCAGAGTGTCTGTGTGACGCAGGCTTAAATAGGAGCATAGATGTTACACAATAGTAATGCGAGTGTTGGATTCTGTGGTATTTTAAAAACATGAGTAGATCACATCCCAATACTCGAGTATAAACCACGATTTTTTTCCCCTCAAAATATCTTTATAAAAATAATATCTGTTTATATTTGAAACACACCACAAGATGGCGCTGTGTCACCATGTAAGGTGTGTAACAAACTTGCTGTCATGACATGATGACAAGAGACATTTATATTCGAGGTTTTTACTCAAGTCAATGTATTTTCTTATGTTTTCAGGTATAAATAAGTTCCTTTATTTATATTCAGGTATATTTGATTTATTTTTGGATAAAAAGTTTTTAAATACTTTACCATGCTGGCGTGCTGGTATTTATTTTAGTATTTATACATAGTGCAGAAATACACTGCTTGTAACAAGATACATCCTCTATATTACTACTAAACTACTAAAAAAAATAGGCAAGAAGATTTGTATAGTCAAAATGTTTAATCATATTTACTCTTGGTAACCCTGTACTCCAGGAAATACATCCTAAATACCTTGTTAACCTCTCAGTACAAAATTATTGGTGGGTGAGGGGCTGTTAATATTAACCCATCATTTATGTAAAGAGGCATAATCCTTTTTCAACTTTGTAGAGCCAATTCCTGATTTTACAATACATTCATAAAGAGATAATGTGTAAGGCCTAGTCAGTACCTGTATTCTCCAGATAATACTCCCCCAATCTATCGCCGCAGTCTTTACCTATAGCAGCCCCCGCTCAGCCTCGGAAGACTGGTTGCGTCTCCCAGAACTAGAAACAAATGGCAAAATAATTATACGAAATCCATTCCAGTTTTGCTGGGTCATCACAGGTTCCCCAGTCCTGGAGAGCTGTAATAAATCAGGCCTAGAGAATTAGTTCTAAAGTGGATGTAGTGAAGGTTGTTGATTTTTGTGTATTCTGTTGTGATATTCCCTTAAAAAAAAAAGTGCGGGGTTCCCCGACAAGCATAACTACCACTAAAATATAATTTTGGGTGATAGGACTGCTTATTCCCTTACATTGTTAAAAAAGTTAAATTGAATATTTTTTAGAACATTTTATCAGTCATTAGATGCGGTTTTTAGCTGGTAGTACTGTGAATTTTAGAATTCTGTCTTTGTGCAACCCAGGCTCAAAGAAAGCTATAGTTCATTGTTTTTCATATTTCTCACCATTTCTAAGATTCTCCCCACAGTGGGGATTTTGATGATTGATGGGTAATTTTGCAGTCTTCAAGTAAATAGAAGTAGTTGGTATAATTATATATATATATATATATATATATATACACACACACACATATATACACACACATACACTGTATATATATCACTTATATGTGATTTTGTGCTCTGTTTTAATTTTAAATGTGAGGACTGTAGATTGCTTTCTGTGTGTACACTAATCTGTCTCGAGTGGTATAATAAATAAATCATTCCATCTGCTTCTGTCTCATACTTAGCTTTTATTAAAATGTTATTCTAACTTGTAAAATAAGTACAAAAATAAACAAAAATTACACAAATATTTTATCATCACAGTGTGAAATTATTTTTAACTTTATTATTTTTCAAAATAGCATGTCACAAGAATTGAGAATGTGAAAATGATTATCTTATCAACTGGAATTTTTCTTAACGAATTGAAATGTCTTTTGAAATAACAGTAATAATGGCACAGGTGTCATACATTCTGTTTTATCATACAGGTGTCATACATTCTGTTTTATCATACATTTCCATTTTATCTACTAGTAAATAAACGTCTTAAGAAAGTTTTCGAAGAATCTTTTGTTTTGGTTCAAAGTGGTTTATGGAATGATCTTCTGAAATAAAAAGCAGCAAGATTTTCAAAATACCTAAAACCACAACAGATCCCAGTGTACCTAATACCCCCAAAAGAGAGACTACAACTTTGGAAAATCAGTTTAAAGTGATTATTTTTTAAGTGTTTTAAAGGATGTTATGTAAGGGGGATTCAGATACAGATTAAAGCTGGAAATGAACAGAAGATCATTTTTATGGCAAGCTAGTTGTCTTCTTTTCACTAAACCATTGTAAGTGAAATGCAAATTTCAATAACCACCTGGGCGGTTAGCCCGCACCTGGTTCGGGGTAAGAAAACCTGCTACTATCGTTTACCCCGAACCAGGTGCGGGGTAGCTAAAAATATAAACAAGCGTTACAGTGCAATCTGATTGTCATACAACATTGTATGACAATCGGATTACAACTGAAAAAAATACTTACCTTGTCCCCGCAGCTCCTCCGGAGATGTCTTCTGTCTTCATCCGGTATTATAATAGTCAGTATAAATAAAAAAAAACATGGCATTCTGTTTAGTTAATAAAATCCTAAATAATTTATATTCAATGACTATACAAATGAGCTAACGCTTCAAACAAAAACCTGTTCCTAGACTTGATACTGTACTCTACAAGTACACACACACACACACACACCTAAAGTTTGATTGTTGTACCTATAAAGTAATTTTAGGGAATAAAACAGCCCAAGTAAAGAATCCGTTACTACGTACATTAGAAAAATACTAATTTAATTCAAGCCAACCTGTTGAATCCTGAACCCTAAGTAACTGCAGTGCTGCTCTATTCTTATCATCTACTTCAAGTTGGGCAGCAGTGTTTCAAAGACTTTGGCTATGTACACAGTTGCAAAAATTGTCGTGGGAAATGAATGACTAACGATCGATCGTCCGATAATAGTTAACAAAAAAGTGAACAATGACTGGCCAACAACAATGAACGAGGATTGTCGCTGGAAACGAACGACCGCCCCAACAGATCTGATTGGGCAACTATCGTTCGCTATCTATTGTGTGTACGGTCGTGTAGTGATCGTGGGCTGTTCTGTGGTACACCTTCTCCTGTACATGTCCCTTCCTGCATCATTCAAACAATTGTATCTAGTATGTGTACAATAATGGTGGAATAAATTTGAACGTATTGTTTTAGCATGTACAGAATCATGCACTATAAGATCGTTCAAAATAACCGTGAATAATCATTGATCGGTTGTTAATCTTCGTTTTCTAACAACAATTTTTGCACGTGTATACCTAGACTTTGTGGTGATGTTTGAAGATGAATTACTCTAAAGTACATGCAGCTGGTGAGGTCAGTGTGGGCTTGTTTTAAAGCTCTTTTATGATCTTGTAAAAATAAGTAAATACTTTAATGTCCATAAGGCACAGGTGCAGTTTATGGTAAAGGTAAG
>NW_027318549.1:0-5789 GCF_032062135.1 Pyxicephalus adspersus
AGGAACTCTGGGAAGGTGGGATGACCCATAATGCCATGCATGCAGCCAATCAGCAGCCAGCCAGCCCTGTGATGTCACACCCCTTTAAATAGCCTATTTAATGTACAGCGCTGCGTAATATGTTGGCGCTATATAAATCCTGTTTATTAATAATAATAATAAATAGCCTCAGCCATCTTGGATTAAGACATTTTACAGCATTCTGAGTGCAGAGAGACCATGTGCAGGAGCTAGGGAGAGTGTTAGGAGAAACCTGATTGTGTTAAAAAAATCTCAAAAAACGATTTATAAGTGCATGGAAAGGATAGGGAGGAATCATTTCACAGCATCTTAGTGCAGGGAGAGACGTCAGAAGGTGCTAGGGACAGTGCTAGAAAAGCGATTTACAAGTGAAGGGAAAGATTATTTGGGGATCCAAATAGCCATTATACAGCTCTGTCATTCCATCAATTTATATATCCAGAAAAATATACACGCACTTCACTGTTGCAGTTATTTGTGGTCAAAGCGTTTAGTGACTATTTCAGTACAAAAATACAAATATATTCTCAGTTCATTTCTGCAGTTATATGTGATGAAAGCATTTACTGACGTATTTGAGTACAAAAAGAAAAAAATATACGCAGTTCACTGTTGCAGTTATTTGTGGTAAAAGCGTTTAGTGGCCAATTTCTGTACAAAAATAAAAATATATTAGTCGCTTTTAGGTGTGTTTTAATTTGCTTTCAATTTATTCAGTTCAAGTAAAAGTATGTCAGACAGAGAAGTGGCAGGCCATGCACAGAGGAGTGGGAGAGGTCGAAATGTTTCTGGCGCAGGCAGAGAGAGGTTGCAGCAGAGTAAGGGGGCGTGTCAGCAGGAGTCGCAGCGAGAGGCCTGAGCTCCCGGTGTCATCTAACGGTCGTGTCTTGACCAGCAACCCAGCGATTCTTGATTGGTTAACTCGGTCATCCACTTCATCCCAAGTGACATCAGACACCCCCAGCCAACAGTCGGTGGGTTCGTCAGACACAACCCTTAGTTGGGATCGCCTGGGAGCAGACCCTGTGCCCTCACCTGTCCTCAACTTGCCTCTGTCCTTTGCTGTTCCCTCAGCCACAGAAGTATTGTATGCTGTGGGCTCAGCTCCACTATACAGCGAGGATGAGCTAGTAGAGGACAGTCAGCAGCTACTGCCCAGCCAAGATCTGCAGGAGACATCCGCCGCTTTCTCTGCTAGGCGGGCAAGTAGTGATGAGGAGAGTGGGGTGGGAGGTGGTGTTGCAAGCGGTCAGGCTCCTGACCCAGAGACAGTTGAGGAGGACATCAGTGACGTGCATACACTACTCGATAATGATGAAGCCGATCGCACTTGGGAGCCGGGTGAAGAAGGGGCTTCATCATCATCAGGAGAAGAGAGTGGCAGCTTGCCTGTGAGGCAGCGGCTGAGCCAGCAAGGTGGTAGCATGGCTGGTAGTCAGCAGGGTGGCAGCAGTAGGAGGTTGGGAGCCAAACGTGCCCGGGGTAGACCACCTGCTTCACAGCAACCTACCTGCCCGAGAAGTAGTGGTGCAGGGGTTCACGGAGGCAGTGGCGGTAGCAGTCAGTGCGGAGTGTTGAGGGGAAAATCACCTACTCGGCGGTGTGGCAGTTTTTTGTTAAGCCGCCACAGGAGGTTAACATGGCCATATGTAGAATATGTGGCAGAAGGTGAAGCATGGACAGGGTGCCAATGTTGGCACCACGGCCCTGCGTCAACATATGCAGCATCACCATAATGTGGCCTGGGAGAACTGTGGCTCCGATATGGTGGTCCAGCCTGCCACAGCAACCGCTACATCACCCAGTGGCAGGCACCGCCTTATAGCAGTTAAGGCTCCACCAGGGAGCTGTATGTCAATTCCATCTTCTGCTGGTCCAGATGCTCCTGCTCCTCCTACTCCTCATCAGTCATTCCGTCAGCAATCGATTGCCAAGAGACAACAGTATGCATGCACTTATCCAACGGCGCAGAAGCTGAATGTGCTCCTGTCCAAGTTGCTGGTGCTGCAGTCCCTCCCTTTCCAAGTGGTGGACTCTGCACCTTTCAGAGAACTGATGGCTTGTGCCGAGCCGAGGTATAGGAGTACTCCCATGTGTAACTTTGATGTCAGCCAGTGGCAGCTCATGCGTGACACCTGCCGTTTGCTCAGGCCCTTTGAGGAGGCCACGTTATTTGTCAGTCGCCAGGACTACGGGATGAACAACGTCATTCCACTACTTCATGTTCTGGAACAGATGCTGGTAAATCTGGCTGGTCAGGAGACTGGAGACGTGGCGCCTAGATCTCACGGCCACATGAGCCCTGCGGGGGCTGAACTGGAGGAGGACATTAGAGCAAAGGCAATGTATAGCGAAATAGGTGGTTTTTCTACTCGGGTGACAGGAGAGGAGGAGGAGCCAGAGTAGCAAAAGGGAGATGAGGAAGACGAGGCAGAGTACTCAGACACACCATGGCAGTATGCAGTGGAGATGGAAGCAGGGAGTCCCTCCGAGTTGCTTGCAGAAATTGCCCGCTGCATGCTAACTTGCTTGCGCAGTGACAGCCGAATTGTCACCATTCGGCAGAGGGATGACTTCTGGCTTTCCACCTTGTTGGACCCTCGCTACCGGTCCAAAATGGAGGCCTTTTTTACACCCGCTGAGAGGGAGGACAAACTGAACTACTACAGAGACATACTATGTAGTCAGTTGGCCGCTGCCTATCTGCGCCATCGTCCATCCTCTCTGACCAGGGGGGCCCTCTGCACTCACGTTCCACTGCCATGGCTGCTGTGGAGGGGTGGGTTGGCAGGAGCAGTACCAGCTCCATCAGCAGCAGCCTGAGTCTACAGTCGCTGATGAGCAGCTTTCTGCACCCGCATAGTGAAGAAACTACTAACCAGCAGCTAGACATAGAGCAGAACCCGAACCAGCAGGTGGTGGCATACTTGGAGTGCACCCTGCCAGCCGTCATCGAAGATCTGCTGGACTACTGGGCAGCCAAACTGGATTTGTGGCCGCAACTGGCGGAGTTTGCCCTGGAAAAGCTGTCCTGCCCGGCTAGTAGTGTGGCAACAGAGCGGGTGTTTAGTGTGGCGGGGCCCATAGTTACCCCAAGAAGAACTCGCCTGTCTACCAAAATGTGGAGAGACTGACCTTTGTCAAGATGAATCAGGTGTGGATCAGCCAGGATTTCCACCCACCAATGCCTGATGCATCTGATTAGATGATCCATGCCGCCTGACCCAAACCTTGACAAAAGAGACCGGTTTTGTCACGAATGATAGGGAGGGGAGGGTAACAGAAAGGCTTACACACCACTAGGCCTCTAGTGAATAAGGAAGAGGGAATGGTCACCCCTTGCATACACCCTAATCCAGCCCTGACTCCTAACCGTATGAGTATCCCCTGATGGTGGGAATACTCATACTCAGGAACCTAGGCCCTACTATCCCTGCACAGCCCTAGCAGTTGGGTCGGGACTGAGACTGCTGGTCCCTTCCCCTATGAAGGACCCAGTGTCTCCCTGAGGCCTAGTAAACAACTCCCCCTCCCCTCTCCATAGAGCATGAACGGTGCTGTATGTACAGCACCGTTCATGCATCGTGCACTCCCTTGTCGTTGGAAAGGATCTTTCACGATCCTTTCCAACGACCTTTCCAACGACAAAAATTGGCAGTGTGTACGCAGCTTTAGAATGATGCCCAGTGCATAGTTGTATTTCTACTAGTGTGAAGTTCATCTGAGCTATTCTACAACCTGACATTCACTTTATTGTAATCTGGATTATGTACATTGCAAAAATGTTTTCATTTTATTTCAGGTATAAAGTGTTTTAACAAGTTCATTTAAGTGTAGGTGAGTGATATGGCCTGATGTATTTTCAGGTGTCCTGTCTGCACTCTCCATATATGCTCCCATCCAGGGCTGAACTTTACCATCATTTTGCACACCACCTAATACTAGGAAGTCAGTTAAGTGGAGCCTCCCACTGCCTTGTCTTCAGCAGAAGATCAGCAAACAGAGATAAAGGCAGCAGCATCTGCTCAACTTCCTCTGTCTGCTAAAAGAGCTGAGAAGAACTTGGAGGAACAGCTTTTTGGATTCAACTGTGTTAATGTTTATTTTAAAACTGCATTACTGCTTGCGTGTATTATGATGGAAGGCTGTGTGCATGTTTCTGGATAAAACTGCAGGGCTATGTGTATGTTTGTGTGTATGGTGCAGAAATGTATGAATGTTTGTGTATGTTTCTGAGTAAAATGTAGGGGTGTGTGTGTGTGTGTGGTGCAGGAATGTATGAATGTTTGTGTACTAACCACCAACACCACCATCAGGCGCCTTGGCTCACAGGAAATTGCAGATACCAGCTCTGTTTCATTACCAGCCACGGAGTTAGAACCCTACTAAGAATTGCTATTTAAATACCTTTTCAAACCTTCTGTCAATTAACTGTAAATGCTTGCAGAACTTTCACCTTTCTCTATTTGTTGCAATCTTCTATATACTAACCACATCAACCTTAATCTAAAATCGTGTATGGCCATTTACTATCATAACAGTCCTGATAACCACACATAATGTAGTTGGTTATACATTTCTTAATGGATATTTAAATATAATAGTATTTTCTTTGTACAAATTGATTCTGATCAACGCTCATAAAGACCCCTATATACCTAGTACATTACCCCTAACTCGCTCTTCACCTCACCCTCACTAATTCCTAACTACGATATTTCAAAACCGATATCTATAATCTCCAGCACTTGAATTGATGTACCCTGTCAATCTTTTGTGACTGACTCCTTCAATCCTCTTTAACCCACTCTTAACTGTAAGTACCAGACCAATTTCTTTGTTTTTCTTAGTCTTTATTTTTATTCAGAATACCATGACCATAAACTATTTGGCATATATTTTGCATATACAATGATGTAGCTGTAGTATGTATACGTATTTTTCTCTTCACCAATGTTAATGATATAGTTATACTGATGCCTAATAGATATTGTAATTTGCTATTTGAAATGCATGATGAGTTATTGCGTAATTGTATCACTTATTCATTTAGTTTATTTATCTTGTATACAGTCATATTTCAAAGTCTAAAAGTCCTATGAAGAAGCCATACTAGGCGAACTGCGTAAGGACACGACATCCATTTTTTAACCCAAGGAAGATTTCCTTGGAACAAAAGACAATAAAGGAGAATTTGCAGCAACAAGTTTTGATTCCCACCGACCAGGTGCGCTCAGCCCGCCTGAGAGTCCAGCAAAGTAAAAACAGTGCTGAAAGTACTAAAAAGCCAACAAATGCGGCTTCGGGGGCTCCATAAGTTCAGAAATCCTCCCAGATTTCTGCAAATACAACCAGCAGTACAAAGCTCCAGTCTGAGATGGGGTCAGCGACCTACAAATCACCACAGATTCGTCCATCACCTGTGAGTGGGAAGGGGGCAGCGCATGACATGGCTTCCAGTCTATCTGAGGACCCAGCAATGTTTAAACACTGGGCAGAGGTGACTGAGCAGAAAGTAACAGCCTGCCAGCCTGGACTGAGCCTAGCACAGAACATTCCAGCCCTTGTAAAAGAAATGGAAAGCCCGAGGAAAGCAAAGAGAACAATCCAGAGCAAGATAGGGGGAATTTATAAATTAAAGGCTGCAAATCCCTCCAAGGAGGTTCTGTATGACAGCAAGCTGAAATCACTGGCTATGGAACTCGCCTCAGTGGTTGGGAAGATCGATTCAGTCCAGGAACAACTGGGACCCATAGGAGAGACTTATA
>NW_027318550.1:0-5787 GCF_032062135.1 Pyxicephalus adspersus
AAAATGGTGGTGTGGCGGACTTCATCTTCCGGACCGACAACCTAGTTGTTTTGGGTGAAAATGTTTGGTTATACTTGAAATTGTTTTAGTAAATAAAGGGTTAAGTGAGAATTGAAAAAGTTGTGAGGGGTTAATTTAAATGGTTATTTAAATGTTATTTAAATGGTTATTTATTTGTTGATTGATTGTTTGTTTATTTGTTTGTTGTTTGTTGGTTGGTTTATTTGTTTGTTTGTTTGTTTGTTGCTTGTTTTTTTATGTCTTTGTACTGATTTACATGCTATTTAATTCCTGTTATTTAAATTGTTTATTTTGTGTTAAATAAACGGCTGCTTGCCAGCCATTTTAAATGCACTCAGGTGTGGAGTTTTATTTTAAGGGGATAGGGCTGGCAAGGTGAGGTATTGAAAGGGTTAAAAGGGGGGTGAGTGGGGGAAAAACTGGAAAGGGCATGGTACGAGCTACCCTTGTCATGTCAGAGTCAGAGTCTATGGGGGTGAGAAAACAAAACACTTGGTTAACAAAACATCACTGAGTTACTCTGCAGTAGTAAAATGAATGCCAATGTTTTTGGCATTCTATATAACCTTCAGGCCAATATTGGTAAACTTACCGTGAAAAATGAAAACAATGACTCTTGTGGTTGGGACAATGCTCAAGTTTAATATTTCTGGTTACTTGATTATGTAATCTCTCATAACTTTAAGGTGGAGTTTTGACTGCATAACAGGTTAAAGTGGGATTTTAAGGTGTGAAAGCAAACAGCTATGAAATGTGTGGCAAAGCAAATATGATGACGCAGTATGTATTTGGTCTTTCCTGCATAAACAAAACTAACTTTATAGCCTTGTTTATCATCAATTTAGCTCAGAGATCAACCTTTTCTAGCACAGTGACAGGACATGAAAAGTATATACTTCATCTATGTAGTTCTGAGTGTAGCTCACTGCCCATGTTTTACCTTCAAGCCTTCTCTAGTTCTCTCTATGGCCCCGATTTATTAAAGTTCTCCAAGGTTAGGGAGACTTTCATCAGCCAATCTGGGTGATCCAGCAAATCTGAAATTGATCTGGTCCAGGATTGAAAACATTTGCTAACAAATAGCTAATGACTTTTAGGAAATCCATTCCAGGTTTGCTAGATTACCCAGCTTCATTGATTAAAGTGTATTCTCTCCAGCCTTGGAGAACTCTAATCAACCAGGGCCTATATATCCACCATGTATCCACCTTCACCAAACCCTTCCGCAGAAACCAGGAACAGATGGGGCACCTAAACACAGCTCTGTCTACCACAGTTGGCCAAGTTAAGATGATAATGACCTGCTGCCCCAAGGCAACTGTTAAGTTGTAGTCATATCTGAAAAGTACACCACTCGCAATCAAGAAAGCAAAGCATACATGCAGATCTGTATTACAATGTGTGGAACCTGTGATTGATCACTAATCATCAACCAGTCTGTCACAGCTCCACAGGGCAAAGTGGTGGACCCACTGTGTCACCAATCTAGTGGGTGAAGACGTGCACGGGGCGCAGGGTCCAAGCAGTAGCTTGGTCTTCTCCAGTGCCTTTAGAGGTGAGGTTGCTGTGCTGCAAGCTACTGCCAGTTTGTGGCCTCCGTGCCCACCAAGGCAGGTGACTGCCAAAAGAGTAGTTGTACAAGCAAAAGGTTAGGGCAGGCAGCAAACAAGAGTTGTCAGGAAACAAGCCGGGGGCCATAGTAGTCCGGGAGTAGAACCACAAAGAACTCTATTGTCCAGACAACTTCCTGTTGCCAGGTCACTTCCTTAAAAAGGGGATGTCATGTGACCTACATGAGAGTAGGTCATGTGAGCCGCAGACACCAAACCCCACCAGCAGAGGGAGTGCTGGTGATGTAATAGCCTCAGGTGTTGTTCAAATGGCTTCCAGCAGATTGAGTGGGTCTGTGGAACAGCCTAGTCCTCTAAGGCAAGGGAGCAGCTGATCAAGAATCACATGACCTGGACCAGGAAGTGTGCAGAGAGGTGGATCCAAAAGCAGAGATGGTGCTGGCAGCAGGGGACTGCAAGACGGGTGAGCCAGAAGGAGGCACAAGATGCCCTAGACCTGCAGAGATCTGTGACACAGTCATGCACACATACCAAGAGAAACCCTTATAGTTAGAGGTAAAAATTAAATACCTTTGGGTGGTTACTTAATTAGAAACAATACTATTGAATTAGGCATTTTGAAGACTACACCTGTACAGAACAGTTTTTTCAGTTGACTAAAGGTGCGTACACACTTCCAATTTTTATCGTTCCAATCGAACGACGAACGATCGATTGGGCAAAAAATCGTTCGTAAAAAAGTAACCAAGGGGAATTTGGGAATATGGTGTTTTTTTTCATTAAAAAAAGTATATAAGACCTACCCTGAAAATAAGACCTAGTGTGTTTTTGGAAGCCCAAAAAAATATAAGACAGTGTCTTATTTTCGGGGAAACACGGTAGTTCATGGGTCACACCCCCCCATATTGTGCTGTGAGGGAGACCAGTGCTGCTTGATATGTTGAAATTGTAGCTATATGCACACTTGAATTTTTCTTTATTACATTGCGGCATCTAAAATTCCCTGGCTTTCTTTTCTTTCCTTCTTTGATGGCTATAGTTTTCTAATGTTTCTAATGTAAGAAAATGTTTCTTATTCTCTGACAATCCTGCGTAGCATTTTAAAGGTACTTACAATTAGTTTTTAGGATAATTTTACATTCTAGAAGAGTATATGTACAGCATGGCACAGAATACGATGAGGCAAGGGAAGCTTGGAGGAATATGAAATGTAAATCATGACAAATGGAATAAGGGGTTAGAACAGGTAATGTATGGCATAGCATAACAGCTGTGATAAAAGCAGTTCTCACTAGAAGTATTTATTGGTTGTAACTTGTTTCAAAGTATCTAAACCCCCCAAAAAAGTTTTTATAAATTTCAGCTCACTAGTCTTTAAATATGTTTGCTGCATCATTTTATTTTTTCAGGCCTTCTTTTCTTATTGTTCTACTTGGTCAGCCTGCCAATAACCCTATTCCTGCCTTAGAATGACAAGACTCCCTTGGTATATTGTATCTAGTGTTGGTTGGATATCTCACTATTCGATTCGACAGCTTTTTGATCGAGAAGTGAGAATTTTTTTGGGTGATCGAATGCCGATTTCAAAAACTATTCAAGTCAATGGTGGGAGAATTATTAGGGCATAGTCCCTAAAAATCAAATACTCTTGCGGCCCTTTATTAATTGTATGTGTTCTTGGATAGAGTTTCTCAGATAGAGTTTCTTGGATAGAGTTTCTCAATTTACAGGTTATCTTACAGAGTTAGAGTTAAGCTGCGTACACACGTCCAATTTTTATCGTTGGAAATGAACGACGAACGACCGATTGGCCAAAAATTGTTTGTAAAAAAAGTAACCAACGACGCCGACGAACGAGGATAGTCGTTGGAAATGAACGACCGGACGGACGGATCGGATTGGACGGCGATCGTTGACCATCTATCGTGTGTACGGTCGTTCAGTGATCGTGCATGTTCTGAGCATGCGCGATGAACGAACATTTGATCGATACAGGCTGTATTGTGTATGTGAGTGTATGTGTGTGTATATATACGTGTGTACAATATCTTTGAACGATCGTGTCGTTATCTGTATGTACAGGATCGGTGCTATACGATCGTTCGCAGATATCGTGCAGGATCGTTCGTCGTACATAGCGTAATATTTGGGAATTGAGATCAGTGGGAACCGAGATCAGCGCCAATCAGTGTCAAAATGTATGAATATAGATAGGAGTTATTGGGAGGTAGTGAGTTTTTGGCATCATTCATCTCCGTTTTACCAGGGAAAAAAAGGTTCTAGATAAGGCTCCTAAGAATTCCTATACTGCAGATTTACAGGTCTTTATAATGGATCTTGTCCCAAAGTTTGTTGGAACAAATGGTTGAAACACACTCTATTCATTTTCCAGGTCAGGATTCAGAAATGGCTGTACAGCACCTACCAAATCACAATAAAACTGAATGCCCACTGCAGACTAGTAGATGAAATTGGAACTGGTTGCCAGAAGTGGCTCGAGGAGAACGGCCTGAGGAATCTGAGTGAATGTGATTAGTAAGGTCTACTAACCAAACAACAGTGTTTTACAGCTTAAACATTGGAAGCATGATTCAAAGGACCCCTGTAGGATATCCTGACTTAAGGAACTGTGAGTGACAGTGTGAGTTTGTAAGTGATTCACTGCTCCTGGTTGCCCAAATATTACACTATGTATATATATCTATATATCTATATATAGATAGATATATATACATAGTGTAATATTTGCGAACTGAGATCAGTGGGAACCGAGATCAATGCCAATCATTTTCCAAATGTATGCACGTAGATAGGAGTATTGGGAGGTAGTTAGTTTTTGGCATCATTCATCTCCGTTTCACCTGGGAAATAAAGGTTCTAGATAAGGCTCTTAAGTATTCTTATACTGCAAATTTATAGGTCTGTATATTGGATCTAGGCCCAAAGTTTGTTGGAACAAATGGTTGAAACACACTCCATTTATTTTCCAATTCAGGATTCCAAAATGGTTGTGCAGAACCTGCCAAATAACAATAAAACTTAATTCCCGATGCAGAGTTCTAGATGAAATTGGAACTGGTTGCCAGTAGTGGCTTGAGGAGAACGGCCTGAGGAATCTGAGTGAATGTGAGTAGTAAGGTGTACTAACCAGACAACAGTGTTTTTTAGATTAAAGCATTGGGAGCATGAATGAAAGGACCCCTTTAGCAAATCCTGGCTGATGGAACAGTGAGGGACAGTGTGGGGCTTTAATATTTAAAACTTTTACGTTTTAGTTCCACACTTCTGAGGAAAACCAAAGTATGAATTGCTTTGTGCTAAAAACGTCTCTTTTGAGCTTAATAAACAACCCGCTGCTGAATAAACTGTAAACAACAAGTTTCTTTCGGCACAACTAAACTAATATTGAAAGTAAATTAGTTTCAAAAAATTGCACAGCATCAGCATAATTTTCAAAATTACAAGTTGTTGTGATTTGTTTTGGATCAGATTTATATCACTTAACACCCATCCAGTGCATTGTGATGCATTACTGAATGCATGTAAGAGAAGTGCAAGTTTGGTTGCAACTATGCCTGTTTCCTCTTCTCTACTTTGCTTGTTCTGGTTACACACAGAACTGGGTAGAATGCTTTGGCTAGGCTACCCCAACAACTATATCGGTCTCTTCCTTTCTCAGGTACATGGGTATCATTTCACACAACCAGGGTAGAACTCTCAGGCCGTTGGATACTCAACAGCAAATATGTCCCCAGAGGAGGATGCACAATGTAACTTAGGGAAAACACCTAGTCCTCCCAAGCAACAATGTCTGAGGCTTTGTTGTATTGGGGGGGCTTTGGCCAGTAGGGGAAGAACATAGTTTTCTCTGACTAGAAGCCATGTTTCCTTCCATGCACAATATATCTCAAATCCCTGTGTGCAGCACATGTTTCACACACCTCAACGACCCAGTAATGGAATAATGGAAATGTACATTCAGAGATCCAGCCTAAAAAACTTGTCATACTTGAACTCTGGATTTTCTATCATCTCAGAAATACTTCTTAGTTGCAAACATGTGAAAACTTTGAAGAGTGGGGTGCTCAAATCAAGATTACTCAAGATTACTTACTATAATAGGGAACATTTTGGGGACATCATGGTACACTCCCCAGGCCATGAATCTTAAAAAGCACATGGTGAAGCAGCCTAA
>NW_027318551.1:0-5787 GCF_032062135.1 Pyxicephalus adspersus
GACACCAAAGGCCTGCTCATAGCATTGAAGGGAAGAGAAGAGAGCCAGCTGCCAGGGGAGTGAGGGATTCAGAATGGTTTGTAAAGAAGTAGACAAATGTCATTTCTTTCAACCTTCCTCTAGAGGCTATTGCCAATGATTGAGGGGCATATGGACTAGTATCCTCTTAGCGCAATGCCTCCATTTGCCAAAGGAATACAGCCTTATGAGAATGTGTGCGTATATATTTTTTCTTTATTTGTATAAAAAATTGGATCAGACATTTGGAGCAGCTTGTGTAAGTTGCCACCAAAGCAGATGCTAAAATGTTTGCTCATGTTTTATGCCAGCATATGATGATAATTTTACACCCCATTAAAAAAAAACAGCATAATAGACAGCCATATGTCCTTATTTTTTTTTTTTAACTTTTTTTTAAGTGTCACGGTTCTACGCATTTCAACAAGTACTGCATATAGCTTTCTGATACTGGCAACTTGTTGATATACACATGATGTAAGCATGAGGTTTTTCTTAGTGGCGCTGTGAACAAAAATTCCCTACTGCAAGGCCACATTATTATCTATTTAGCCCTGACTTAAGGATTTGTAATTTTCAGTCTATTCTATCCTTTCAATATGTATTTTAGCCCAAGAAAACACAGAGACTGTGCAACATGAATTTATTGGACTGTCAGTAATAATTACATTATACCATAATCTAGGAAAACAGGTAGTATATCGTATGAAGGTTGGGGGAACTTTGGTTTCGGCTAGACTAAAGAGGCCTAAGTCCACCTATCTCCCTAGACACACGCCAAATGGCTCAAGGACAGCTATAACTAATCATTTCTGTTGCACCAAAGGACCAATTAGCCAATGGCAACAAAAGGAGGAGATACCATACTGCCTAATGGGCCCCACTCACTTTTCTTATTTATAATTTCAGGGACCCCAAACCTACCCAGCTCTGTGACCAAAATTACAGAAAAGAACCATCAGTATAAGGGAAAGTCAATAAAAGTCAAGGGTGGGTGGGAGAACTTTTCCTCTCCCCAGATGCTTCGCAGATGAACTCCCATCAACCCCATTGTACCTCCTAACCACCCAAACTCTGAAAACCAATTAGGTAAGTCCTACACCCACTTTTCAAAACCCACTTAGGTTTAACTATTTCTAGGACTATTTATTATGTGTATTTTGAGGCTCTATGCTTGCCTGCCTTTAAAAAGCATTCTCCAGTTCAGCCTCTAATTAAATTGGTGTCCAAAGCAATGTTGTATGGGTACCTAACCCAGATAAAGCTCTTTACACTCCTGGGCATCAAAGTCTGGATGAGGAACACATTAAAGAACAGAAGGTTTTATTATATGTCTAAATCACGCACGGCTCCAAGACTTCTCTAGAGCTGCCCCAACTCTCTGGAATGGTCTTCCTCGTCCTATTCGGCTTGCTCCTATTTTCTGCTCATTTAAAAGAGCACTCAAAACCCATTTTTTCAAACTTGCCTACCCGTCTTCTTCTGTCTTTTGAAACCATCACTATAAAAGCATTAAGCTTTTTCTAATAAAATAGGTATAGGCAGTGTAAGAGCACCATAATGTTCCTGATTCTGCCTTGTTAGCTATATACCCACCCACCCAATCTGCCATTTCAACACCCCAAAAGGTCTGAAAATGCCTCATTTCTAATAAGACTGTATTGCAAGATAGTTAGGCATACCTAGCCAACCAAACTAAAACCAAACCAAATGACTGAAATCATGTTTCATGCATAAGGAACTGTATTATGGAAGCAGGAGATGGCCCAATTTGTCCTAATACAACATAACAGTATTATCCTATTGGGATCCATGGAGTGCATTAGCAAGATATAAACAGGAACTATTTCACAACACAAAGCTGTAGACTCTATTAAGATTATAGAGGCGCTGTACAATGAATCCAAACCTCATTCTGCTGTGGTCAAGCTCAGAATTCTACTGTTTTCAGGACACAAGTACTAAGATATTTTAGGTTAGAGCTGTACAGCTGGGATGAAATGTAAGCCCCCACCATTTCCCCCAATCATTACCTAATTGTGTTCTTCTACATGTCTGTCTGAGATTGTAGTGCCTAAAACTGTAATAAGCTATAGTATGTAAGTTATAAATGATATCCATGCTATAATTTACTCTGTCTCTTTAATTTTTGGATGGCCACACATAAGCACCCACATTTGTTTAAGTAATAAATATGACAATTAATTCTCAAGGAAACCTGCACATAAACAGAGCTTGCTTTGCAGCAGTCCTTGTCTGATTGAAACCTTCTATAGAGCAGAAGTAACTGCAGTGATGATTTATCCCAGGACTGATCAGCTTCATGAGACTGGGCTGTCATCTGCTGGCTGGATAAGAGATTGCATAATATTATGTGTAATATTTAATGTTTATCTGCTAAGAAAATTATTTGTTCATAATCCCTTTTAAGACATATGGAAGCTGTCCATATGTACTTGTATTTGAAGCTACATACTTCATGGCTGTCATCCTTAACCCTGTTTCCATATTTCTATCCTAAAAGACTCCTTTAGGTAATTTTTTGCAAAGAACTCAGAGTTGCTAAACCAAGTAACACAGCTGAGATCAGTATTCCCAGTGTTCTTCATTTGTATTTGACTGAGAAACAGATTACAAACATTGATTCAGTGAAATGGAAGATATAATTTACCAAGCATGCAATTTTGGCAAGAAAGCTGAAAGAAAATGGAAAAGGATGACAGCTACTGAGCAGAATACCAAAAAAATCAGTTTTAATAAAGCTGACATCCACTCAAATATAAAAAAAAAAACTCTAATTATTGCAGTTTTATATATTTATCAAAAAATGAAATGTTAATGAAAATGTAATTTTTTTAAGCATGGGTAATGTAAATCGTAGTGTCAGATTCCTTTAATTCCCCATACAGCTGAACTGTCGAGGGAAGTGTAGCGTTGGGGCTTAGTGTCTGCACTGCAGAAACAAGGGCTGCACTGCAGGGAAAATTATCATAGAATCTTCTAACCTCTAACATACCAAAAAACAAAGAGCAAAAAAAAAAAATAAGTATCATAATATTAAGTAATAATATATTAAGTAATATTAAGTAAGTATTAAAAAATACATTTTATTTTTATACAATTAAAGTATATTCAAAACTGATTTTTTTTTTTGATTGACTAAGAAATAAATAAAACCACTTTTTCATTTGTGTCCTATTGGAAACACTTCTTTTCACTTCCTCTGCTGTAACTTAATAGGAAGTAAAAAAAAAAAACACAAGAGGATCCATCTTAGGGGGTGAAACCAGAATAAAATGTCCTTATTAAAGGACTATTTCTGTTATCTCTCAAATTTATGGTGTCAAGCTTGCTATCTGATTCAGTCTCAGGGATAGTGGTCATCAGGAATATTAGAGAAAGGGGTTTGCCCTTGCAGAAACATAGCAATAAAAACTACTTTATGAAGTTTTCAGTTAGACCAAATTAATCCAGGGGTATTTTTGCCTTCCTCTGGATGTCTGTAGGGTTTTTATCTGGGGTATGTTTATTTCCCTAGTGGTTGAACTTGACAGGTTTATGTATTTTTTCAACCTGGCTAACCATGTAACTATTTATGTAACTGAATGTAACAGAAGTGGAAACAACCCAAAAAGAGTTGGAACACCCTATAACCAAAGCGGGATAGGAGACAGTCTGGAAAGTGATAATTTAAATATTTACATCAATAGTTTGCTGGTAGAGGTTCCAAAGTGAAAAAGATACAAATTTAGAAAAAGATAAAATGTATAAATCTTCAGGTCCTCTGAACAAAGCTTGCAGACTACACAGGGCTTTCTGCAGGAATCCCAAACTGAGTTGTCCAAAGACAGCCAGCTAGCCAAGAAAAAAGTAAAAATTGCAGGGCGACCTACCTAAGAAATTCTTAATACGGAGAACCCTGCAATGTGTAACTTAACAATCACTATGAGAATAGCTATGAGCAAGATATACAGCAAGCAGTAGTGCCATCAAATGGAAATGCTGTATACTGTATACTTTAGCAATGACCTAATAGTTTTTTTTTGCAAAATAGATGTGGCAAACACTGGAATTAGGCTTAAACCAAAATGAATGGAACAGGGATGTAAAGCAACTTCTGAAACTGTACATAGACCCATTAATTCTTTTTTTTTTTTTTTTGCTGATGATGTTCTGCAAAACATAGTTTTATTCCTCTCTTCCACCTACAGTACAGGAAATAATAAATTCTGTGTACACCTGAATGATGGTGCAACTCCTCATCAATGGACCAGAGGCAACTCATCCTTCTGGCTAGGAAAACATCAAATGACAATGAATTTTTGTAGTTTGGAATTAACAAATGTTAACATTATTTTAAAACCTTACTCTTTTTACATTAATCTTGCATGTTGGTGGGCAGGAAACTCATCGTCTTGGATTATTTTTCAGAGTTCAAAATCAGCAAAAACATATCAATGATCTTTTACCAATGAATCTTTTATTCTGCGGATTAGAAGTGGATAGCTTAGAGGTCGCAGATAACAGTAACAATATCTTCAGTGTGTAATTAATCATTAATATCTTACAACCAAATCTGCTTTATAAAAAAAAAAGATTTAGCTTTGCCATTTTTGTATTGTTTGATAAAATGTTGTAAAAGCTTCAGTTCCCTTTATGTCCAGTTGAGGAAATTCGATTTAGTAGTTATGATGACTCAGGGAAAAGTACAAGAAAAAAAGTATTCATTGTCAATCTTGGCAGCCAGTGTGACAAACCAACTAATAAGGTTAAGAACTATGTAAGCCAAAGGCCTTTTCAGAATTCAGTTATAATGGTATATTAGCAACAAGGTTGTCAGTCATCGCTTCATTTCAAGACAAAAAAAAAATCATCTGCTAGTAATAAAAAATGAAAAACTAGGTCAGTAAAGTATTGAGCCCAGTTCAGCAATAAATGAATACACACTGCTCATGTAAAGCCAAACCTAAAAATTAAAAAAAAAAAAACTGTGAATAGTCTGGTTCTTTATTGTAAAAGGGACAAGCTTGGTCTTTTGCAATAAAACAAACTTACTTGCCTGTTTGAAATCTTTTGTATACTCTGCTCATTTTACTGTGTACAGTCCCACATGGCCCATCACCATCATGGACAACTTTAGTGGCCAATAAGAATTGGGCCAGGGAGGAGCAGTCAGGAGTTTTAGATTTTTCTATCACTCTGTAAGTGAATGGTGTAAGTTTTGCTGCCTGAAATTCAGTTATAGTACCTTGGAGAATCATGATGTAGCACCATGATGTGCATGGTGATGGAGCACTATTTGGTACTAATGATGCTATCTCTATGTAAATTATTTTAATAGTCAAATAATTAAGACATCAGTTGATCTGTAATAAATCAAATTGCTTTTTAATTGTATGACCTAACAAAGACTAAATTAAGCCATATTTATCACAATGAATTTACAAAGAACAGTAAATAAAATGGTTTTTTGGGTATCCCAAGGAAGGTAGGTAGCTAGCTAAGTTTATCCTTATTTAGCATTAGGTAGAGAATGCTGAACAGAGATTCTAAATGTTGGGTGATAACTATTACCGAGGGTGCCTAAAGACTTGTTGCCAAGACAACAAAAAATTAGATCTAAAATGAGTACTCTACAGGTAAACAGCAGCTTCAAGACATCTATTAAGTTGTCATTCTCGTATTGATCGTAGTGCAGCTGTCAAATCATACAGAGAAAACAATGATACCAAAGCTGAAAAGATTTATATGAAAAGTTTATTGTCTTTG
>NW_027318552.1:0-5782 GCF_032062135.1 Pyxicephalus adspersus
AGGTGCTCTGCCTTGGCTACGGCTCGGGTAGGGTATGCTCAGTATTTGGAAGCTTGTCCCCTGTCAGGAGCAGGTCTAGGTAAAAAGGCCCTAGTCCCCTGTCAGGCTAGGTAAAAAGGCCCTAGTTCCTTTAGGGATGGGACCATGTAGGACGCCTGGTGCAATTTTCTGTGTGGTATACTTGTGCACTACACTTTTTTGTTGCACCGGGTTTTGATTTGGAGTGTTGTGTTCGACACCACGAGTCATACTGCGGATCTTTGATAAAAAAAAAGAAAGATGCTGGTGGTACGGGCCTTGCTTGATCAGACCTGCAGCCTAGTTGGGTGATGTTATCAGAAGAAATTTGTGAATAGTTTTTACTAATTAAGGTTACTGTTAAGTTGGTATAAATGTGATTTAAGAAAGGATTAAGACAATATTGGTATTTAGTGATGTTGTTTATGTAAGTTGGTTGTGACATGTTAAGTCACGTGTTTTTTATTTTATATTTATTAAAAGTTATTTATTTATTTTGTATTAATAAATCAGCTGCTTGGCAGCCACTTTAAGTGCACATTGGGGTGGAGTGTTGTTTGGGGAGATGTTGATTTGCGGGGAGAGGCAGGTCCCACAAGATACTAAGCTGGGAGCTCTCCCGAAGAGAGACTCCCACTAAGGGAGAGCGCCTGGTTTTTAGGCCAAGACACTCTCCCAAGACAAAAGGGCCAACCCATAAGGGAATAGCACCCTCTATCAAAAAGTGGCACACAAATACCACACCAGTGACAGTGACAACATAAAAAAAACGTTTAAATAATAGAGGTGCTCTGTGCATAACACACAGGGCAACAGATTTTAAAAATTGCCCATCTGCACTAGCCGCAGCTAATGCAGAAAAAGGTGATGTGCCGAATCAAAATATAAGCAGTGACGTGACTGTGCTCCAAAAAATCAAGTGGGATCCCAAACCCAGTGATTTTAAGGTGGCCCCGGGTCACCACTCCAGGGGTACGACACTGAAGTGAGATTCGGACTGCTTGTCAGACCGATTGGTAAGACCAGGCTTTCCCTGCACCAACCAGCGGGTCAGTCAAACCTATGGGAGCTCCTTATCAGGGCAGGCTCTATGCGCTTTCTCCGGTGGACAAGGCCGGCAGATTTGCATAGGGCGGCCCCTTACAGAGCTACATCAAAGGTAGACCGTCCATTACAGAGGTACTCGTGAACTGCATTCCCCCTGCAAAGAATGCCAGTGCCTTTCCACCCTGATCACTGGAAGGATTAGGTACTACACTTGATCTTAGCCAAAAGGCCGAGAAGCGATAAATAAATGATGACCAGATGGGACATCCAGCAGTGATTGTGCTATAAGGAAACAGTCAATACGGCTATAGGTGTTGTGGACATAGTAAAAGTAACTGAAATCTTTGTCAGTGGGGTGAGCAATGGACCAAACGTCTACTAAGCAGAGTTTCTGCCAGAGGCACCTAATCTTGGATAGGGATGCCATAGGTACCGCAGTGTTCCCAGTGGAGGTATCTTTGTAGGGAATCAGGGGCAGATTAAAATCTCCATCAAGTATGAGATTGTGGTGTCCAAACCTTTCTAGTTCTTTGACTAAGGTCAAAAAATAGTGGTATTGGTCTGGTTAGGAGTAAATATATTGGCCAGTGTGTACATTTGATTTGCATATCGGATAGTCATAAAGATATAAGCTTTTTATCAATGCTTCTATTGAAAACAATGAAGGCGTTTATAAGTGTTTTTAGCAGGACTTGAGAATCTGGAAGCCCCCTTTAAAAAGGAGACTCCTAGATCTTTGACGCCCCACCCTGCAATTTTACATAAGTGTTTAAAAGAGTTTTCATTTTAATCCTTGGGAAATAAGTACAGAGGTACATAAAACTCATTACTCATTACCTAAAAGGGTTTAAAATCTTTAAAAAGTGAGATGAGACTTTAATGTTAAAGTATTTTATTAGATGTGTGTATTGGATGTGTGACATCAGCACAACCTTGGGACTCCTGACAGTGTGGAAACCCCAGGCACTAGAAGGCAAATGAGGACAATGGGGATTCTCCTCTAGTGCTGAATGGCTGAGAAAAGGGAAACCCTGATGACCCTGATAATGGGTACAGAGCATGTGCTACAACTCCTCTGGGTGATTGATTGCTCTTGCGGTCCTATTGGGGCTCACCCATGAGAGGTTGTGGGAGTTCACTGCACACAGAAGAGTTGTAGACTGTGCTCTGTACCCATGTGGGCAGTGAACTCACCTCTGTTGATTTGCTGAGAAAACGGAAACCCTGATGACGGTAAAGCCATTCAGCACTAGAGGTGAATGGGGAGACTTGTTCTCATTTACCCTCTGGTGCCTGGGGATCCCACACTGTCAGGAGTCCCACAGCTGTGCTCATGTCATAATGCAGCCGTGGGAATCATCCTTCAATTTCATTTTCATAACCCGTAAAAAAAAAGTTAAACACAGTTACACAAAACACACACATTTAATAAAAAATACTTTAACATTAAAGTCTTGTCTCACTTTTTACATATATTTTTAACCCTTTCAAGGAATGAGTAAGGGATTTTATGTACCCTGTACTCATTCCCTGGGGTAAAAATAAAACTATTATAAACACTTATGCAAAATCGTGGCAAATTGCAGTAAAACGCATCATAGGCTTTAAAATACTTGTAAAAATGCATAAAAAAGTAGTAGAAGCATTTGCATGCGTTTTTAAAACAGTCCATGTAGACCCAGCCTTAAAGTTCTCTCCCTGTGCAGATGAGATTAGATACACATGTAGAAATTGAGCAAATCATCAGAAGTGGCAATAATGAACTCAATGACACAAAAAACAGTGACAGCAGATTCCACTGTATATGAAGACATCAATATCCAGGATGACTGGAAGAAGATGGGCATGGCTGTAATCTGCCAGTCATATGACTGCTATCTACATAGCATAATAACTGGATAATAACTGACCTGTTTCAAACCCAGGTGATAGGAAAGAAAAATATTTTTTGGTACATTACCTTATGTAAACATAAATGCAAACTTCATGAATTAAAACTACATTAAACAGAAGAAAGTAAAATGTATGTACTCTTCTTCTATTACTTTAACTCTTAAATGGCACATGGACACCTGATGATGATAGCTGTCTTTATCCTGCAGTGGGATTTGAAAATTTGAGTCCCACTAAATCTGTCATTGACTGATATACATCCTGGATATAACTTCATGTTCCAGCCTAGTCACCCATGTACTTTCTAGATGCAGGCAGCTGGAAGAAAGACTTCCTCAGGTGGCAGCGTCTGTTAAGCTTTTTATCAATGCTTCTATTGAAAACAATGAAGGCGTTTATAAGTGTTTTTAGCAGGACTTGAGAATCTGGAAGCCCCCTTTAAAAAGGATACTCCTAGATCTTTGACGCCCCACCCTGCAATTTTACATAAGTGTTTAAAAGAGTTTTCATTTTAATCCTTGGGAAATGAGTACAGAGGTACATAAAACTCATTACTCATTACCTAAAAGGGTTTAAAATCTGTAAAAAGTTAGATGAGACTTTAATGTTAAAGTATTTTATTAGATGTGTGTATTGGATGTGTGACATCAGCACAACCTTGGGACTCCTGACAGTGTGGAAACCCTAGGCACTAGAAGGCAAATGAGGACAATGGGGATTCTCCTCTAGTGCTGAATGGCTGAGAAAAGGGAAACCCTGATGACCCTGATGATGGGTACAGAGCATGTGCTACAACTCCTCTGGGTGATTGATTGCTCTTGCGGTCCTATTGGGGTTCACCCATGGGATGTTGTGGGAGTTCACTGCACACAGAAGAGTTGTAGACTGTGCAGATGAGATTAGATGCACATGTAGAAATTGAGCAAATCATCAGAAGTGGCAATAATGAACTCAATGACACAAAAATCAGTGACAGCAGATTCCACTGTATATGAAGACATCAATATCCAGGATGACTGGAAGAAGATGGGCATGGCTGTAATCTGCCAGTCATATGAGTGCTATCTACAGGTAGATAATAACTGACCTGTTTCAAACCCAGGGGATAGGAAAGAAAAATATTTTTTGGTACATTACCTTATGTAAACATAAATCCAAACCTTATGAATTAATACTACATCAAACAGAAGAAAGTAAAATGTATGTGCTCTTCTTCTATTACTTTAACTCTTAAATGGCACATGGACACCTGATGATGATAGCTGTCTTTATCCTGCAGTGGGATTTGCTGAGTCCCACTAAATCTGTCATTGACTGATATATATCCTGGATATAACTTCATGTTCCAGCCTAGTCACCCATGTACTTTCTAGATGCAGGCAGCTGGAAGAAAGACTTCCTCAGGTGGCAGCGTCTGTCGTGTCATTTGCAAAATATTCTGGGGGTGCCTGGTTCATTACTTTCCCATGCTCTAATGAGGAAAGCTGCAATGTCTACATCCCTTTATAAAGGAATAACTCTTAGGGAGATTCCTATCAGACCTAAAATACCTATTGTATTACATTGGATGTCAGAAATTCCTAATTTATCAGATTTTCATACCTAAACACATACGATGCCTAAAATTTCACTTTATTTTTTTTAGCAAACGTGACGATACTCCTTAAACCCACAAAAGTTTGCACTCACAACATTCTGCTCCTCCATTGACTAACTTTGATGTAAACAGTAAAGGTCCCAACGCTGAACCCTGGGGTACACCAGTACACCACAACTCTCTGGATGTGGCCTTTAAGCCAGTTCTCTATCCATTTACAGATTGGCTTTTTTAAATCAATGACCTTAACTTACATATTAACCGTATGTGGGGTACTGTGTCTAATGCTTTAGCAAAGTCCAAGTACAATAGCTAGCCTTTAGTTTTGAAAATAGTGGTTTTGATTTGATTTATTAATACTAAAGCTGCACTTTCATCTGTCAACCTGGGTAATCCAGCAAACCTAGAAATGATCTGGCAAATGATAGCAAATGACTTTTAGGAACACCATTGCAGGTTTGCTAGATCACCCAAGTTCACTGATCAAAGTGCATCTTCTCCAGCGTTGGCCTTGGCAAGCTTTAATAAATTGGGCTCAGTGTCATGGGTTAGAACTTCGATCAGATTGTTATTGCTGTGCTGGTAAAGTTCACCCTTGATTGTCCAGTTGGGAGAGAGATGACACCTAAAGTTTGACAGGTGCTATCTTAAATTTATAGTTAGTTCTCCAGGACAGAAGGGAACCCTGGGGTACACCACTAATAACCTTAGACCATTCAGAGTATGAATCATTAATTACAACTCTCTGGATGCGATCTTTAAGCCAGTTCTCTTTCCTTTTACTAGTTGGCTTTTTTAAATCTATTGACCTTAACCTACATAATAACTGTATGTGGGGTCCCGTGTCTAATGCTTTAGCAAAGTCCAAGTACAATAGCTAGCCTTTAGTTTTGAAAATAGTGGGCCTGATTTATTAAAGCTAAAGCTGCACTTTTATCTGTCAACCTGGGTAATCCAGCAAACCTGGAAATGATCTGGCAAATGATAGCAAATGACCTTTAGGAATACCATTGCAAGTTCGCTAGATCACCCAAGTTCACTCTTCTCCAGCTTTGGACTTGGCAAGCTTTAATAAATCAAGCCCAGTGTGATGGGTTAGAACTTCGATCAGATTGTTATTGCTGTGCTGGTGAAGTTCACCCTTGATTGTCCAGTTGGGAGAGAGATGACACCTAAAGTTTGACAGGTGCTATCTTAAATTTATAGTTAGTTCTCCAGGACAGAAGG
>NW_027318553.1:0-2027 GCF_032062135.1 Pyxicephalus adspersus
TCAGAAAAATTTCCAGGTTCGCTCCTTATAGATAACATATCAAGCTGATTCTTCAATTCGCATTTAGCATACATGAAGTTAGTGGATTCCCTCTACCACCACCAATTTTTCCACAATAGCTCCAATATAGTTGTGAGGAGCTTCCTTAATTGTCAGAGGCATTTTCAAGCATAATGCATCCATAAAACTGACTTAAAACTGTCAAATGGGAAAACACCATTACCTGTGGTAAGTCAGTTCTCCTTTTTTTTTTATCAAAAGATAGGTCTCCTTTTGGCGACAGTACAGCTCTTGTACTTCCAGACTGCTCTGTATTATAGGACTGCAGGTCTCATATTTACAGCACCAGTTTTGTCTCTGCCTCCCTCTCCTACTGCCCAGTCATATAAAAGTCAAAATCCTCAGTTTATTAATGAGGACAGAGGTGTAAACATAAGCATGGCTGAGTACGATACCTGTAGCACTCTTACCAACACCGAAACAGAAGATTTGGTGGTTTAGATGGAGTGACATCTGAAAAGAATTGCTGACATTCTGCATTTTTAAAGTTTGTGCATCATATTTGACAATATTTTGGTGGAGTGGGGAATCTAGATATTAGTAGGTATTAGATCTGTCAATATTTTATTTAAGAGGTTACACTATGAGATCTGATGGATGGTTCCTGGATTGCCTGTAGTAAGTATGTCGGAGTGAAAAGGGAACCAGATGTACAGCTAAGAGTCTAGTTCACTTTTTGTTCAGCATGTCAGTAGAAACAATCTATGCTGCTAGACTGGCAATCAGAGAAGACCCTAATCCACCCCAGAAAAATCCACACCAGGATAGTTATTGAATATTAAGCTGTTCACAATGAAAATTGAAATAAAGAGGATACTTCACTTAGCTTATGAAATGGAATAAAGCTCGACTGACTTTCACTATCCGATCATGTACAAGGAAAAAATCCTGTTTTTTATGATTTCCTTGAGCATGATTGGGTATTCTTTGCAACCCGCACCCCATTCACGAAACTAAGTAAACTATCCCTTGCAAGGTGATAAACATAGTATTTAAATAGCCTCAATTTCTTTGGTAAATCAGCCCCTTTGTATGGGGGATTTTAGGTCCAATGGAGCTTTTTGTTGCCATGATAGGACCAGCTTATTGTGTTTGCCTCCCAGGCCAAAGACCTTTTCTGACCCAGTTACAAGAATCAGTCTATGGAGAAGGACAAATGTTGCAATTAATGTAAGATATTATGAAGAGTAGTTTCTTTAAATTGCCTAAAGACATCTGGTCATTATGCCAAAAGCTTCATCTTGTTCATAATTATGTTAGAGAGAAAATAAGAAGCTTTAATAATGAGAGAAATAAGGGAGATAGACAAGAAGGAATGAGTTAAGAAAGCTACTGATTTAATGAAGATAGAAGTCATTAAATGAATATTAAAGTGGAGCTATTTTCTTGCAAAGTGATTTAAAAAAAAATATGTGTTGGGGCCAGCTCTATATGTATGGGTACTGCAGCCATTCTCTTGCTCTCTCCCAGTTCTCTGGCTCTGTGCCCGATGACAAGTGTCAGTGCAGGCCTAGTATAAACAGTGGTGACACTTTTATCAGGTGAGTATTGACATAGCCCTTCCCATTATTCAAAGTGGTAGATCATGCTGGAACATCACTAAATGGCATGAAGCCCAAACACTAATATGAAAACTGGGAGCTATTAATTATACCTGGAAAGTAAGCAAAACTTGTTAAATTATGAGAAAGTAATGTTTTAGCTTAAGTCATTGTTAGACTTAAGGTCTGCTTGTAGACTTTGAACCTTCATTACAGGAGGGTTGTCCAGTCCTAGTCCTTGAGGGCCACATACAGTACAGAATTTACATTCTCTACTAAATTTGCTGTCTGTTAGAGAAATACTAAAAATGTTGAAAAATATGAAATACTAAAAGCCTGGCACTGAAGATAGAAGTAAGACATCCCTGATTTATTGAGTTCTCAAAGTGGGGTGAAGTTTTACAATATTCACTAAAGTGAGCATTT
>NW_027318553.1:2291-5776 GCF_032062135.1 Pyxicephalus adspersus
GTCTACAATTTAAAAAAAAAATTCATGAAAAACAGTGGATCACTTTTGGTACAGAAATCTAGACCTCAGTGTAACGCTCAGGTGGTTAATGTAAGATATTACGAAGAGTAGTTTCTTTAAATTGCCTAAAGACATCTGGTCATTATGCCAAAAACTTCATCTTGTTCATAATTATGTTAGAGAGAAAATGAGAAGCTTTAATAAAGAGAGAAATAAGGGAGATAGACAAGAAGGAATGAGTTAAGAAAGCTACTGATTTAATGAAGATAGAAGTCATTTAATGAATATTAAAGTGGAGCTATTTTCTTGCAATGTAATTTTTAAAAAAATATGTGTTGGGCCAGCTTTATATGTATGGGTACTGCAGCCGTTCCCTTGCTGGCTCTCTCCCAGTTCTCTGGCTCTGTGCCCGATGACAAGTGTCAGTGCAGGCCTAGTATAACCAGTGGTGACACTTTTATCAGGTGAGTATTGACATAGCCCTTCCCATGATTCAAAGTGGTAGATCATGCTAGAACATCACTAAATGGCATGAAGCCCAAACACTAAAAACTGGGAGCTGTTAATTATACCTGGAAAGTAAGCAAAACTTGTTATAATATGAAAGAAAGTAATGTTTTAGCTTAAGTCATTGTTAGACTTAAGGTCTGCTTGTAGGCTTTGAACCTTCATTAAAGGAGGGTTGTCCTGTCCTAGTCCCTGAGGGCCACACGCAGTACAGAATTTACATTCTCTACCAAATTTGCTGTCTGTTAGAGAAATACTAAAAATGTGTACAAAGCCTGGCACTGAAGATAGAAGTAAGACATCCCTGATTTATTGAGTTCTCAAAGTGGGGTGAAGTTTTACAATATTCACTAAAGTGAGCATTTACCGGCCGCCACTGCCACCCCACCCCAGCCCTCGTTTATAACGCGCACCCAAACTTTTATTTCTTTTTTTGGTAGAAAATTTTGCGCGTTATACTCGAATAAATACGGTATATAATACTGCAGGTTACCAGTCCAAATGTAGCACCATTTCATTTGACCACAGCATTGTACCAAACGCTAAGCCATGCTTATCCAAAGGCTAAGATCATCAGTGTGATCCCTAAACCGGGGAAGGATGCTTCGGAAGTAGCTAATTATAGACCTATCTCCCTGATTAATTGCGACTTAAAAATTATGACGAAGATTATGTCAATTAGATTGAGCTCCTTTTTGGGAGCTTATGTGCATCCGGACCAGGTGGGCTTTATGCTACATAGGCAGGCTCCAGACCAAACGAGGAGGGCTATTGATCTCATATCAGTAGTAAACTCAGGCTGGGATGGGGGCCCTTCGCGTCAGGCCATGTTGCTCTCCCTTGACCTTCAAAAGGCATTTGACAGCATATCTTGGAGATATTTGTTTCAGGTGCTCCTTAGAATGGATTTTGATACCTATTTCACTAATCTCCTGTTGGCTCTATATGACTCACCTGAAGCCAGGATTTCACTAGGGGGATTCCTATCTATAGCCATTCCAATTAAGAGGGGAACCAGACAGGGTTGCTCCCTCTCCCCACTTTTGTTTGCCCTAGCAATTGAACCGTTGGCGATAGCCTTACGGGCAGATACTAATATTCAGGGTATTAAGTGTGGCCAAACTGAACACAAATGTGCACTCTTTGCTGACGATATTCTTATGTTCATTACTTCTCCAATTACAACCCTGCCTAACTTGATGAAAATTCTTGATGAATTTGGGTCAAGTTCTGGCCTGACGGTTAATAAAACCAAATCTCAGGCTCCTAATATAAATCTCCCCACTGAGATGTTGTCAGTGATCCAAGGGAATTTTGATTTTATTTGGCATAAAGACTCCATCCAATATCTGGGTATCCAGTTGACCCCTGCATACAATAGCCTTTACAGATGTAATTATGGCCCGCTGCTTAAGAAAGTGTATGCAGATATCCGGAGGAGGTCTTTGTCCCCCCCCCGTCGTGGCTGGGAAGGATTGCGGCTGTTAAAATGAATTTACTTCCCAGACTGCTCTACTTATTTCGTACGCTCCCGGTCCAGGTACCTATGAGAAAGATTTTACTTTTCCAATCGAGATTATTACAATTTATATGGGCAGGGAAGAAAGCCAGGTTTCATAAAGATACACTGCTGGCGCCCAAGCGCATGGGAGGTTTGGGAGTCCCACATCTGAAATATTACTATGTAGCAGCGCAAGTGGCACAGTTTTCATTAAGTTCCCTGCAGGGCGCGAAGCCCCAATGGGTTGAGTTGGAGAACCAAGATAGTTTTTTGGGATCCATAGAATCGCTCATGTGGTGGAAAAAAAAAAAAACAATAGAGGGCACGTGAACTGCCCAGCCCTATCTCACTCTATCCAGTTATGGGACAAGTTTAGTCCCCACTCAAAGCTTGCCTCTATTCATAAGCCTTTGACTCCCCTATGGAATAATCCGGATTTTCCGCCGGGTCTGAGCCAGGCGAACTTTCAGTGGTGGATCTCTAAAGGTTTTAGACGAATTAGAGATTTGATAGATGTGACCCCATAGTATCCAAGTTGAATTGGATCATGGTGAATGACAGACTTACACACACTTTAAAGAATTCCCTTGACAAATTTGAGGATATCTGGGAGCCATGGATCTCCTTTAATAACCTATAGTTCTTGTTTTTGGGGAAATTATCCTGAAACATGGGATTTAATTATATTGCTCTTGTACTTCCTCTACCCCCCCTTCCCCCTTCCCTGTTGTGTTTATCCTGTTCTCCTAGTGTCCCTCCCCTTCTTCTTTTTTGTGTCTTCCCTCATGTATGTTATTTGTTTAGAGATATGGTCCAGGTATGGGAAGTAAAGTGGCAATGCTCATCCGTATACAATCTATGCTTATGACCTTGCCTGGAATAACAAAACCTATTTTCTACGACATAATATGTTCTGGATATCACTCCAGGTAGGGCTTGATAACAGGTTCTCTTTATAGCGAATGTTGCATATACAGCTCTACTTGCTCTACTAGCTCTCGACGATGTTTCATAGTTTGGACCTATTTGGTTTTTGCTTATGTTTTATTCCTGTTATTTTTCTTTTTGTTGTTCTGAAAATCTCAATAAAAATATTGAAATACAAATATCCAAAATCGGGAAAACTCCGCCAGCAAATTAGAGAGAGAAAATTCGGGTTTTTAAATTACAAACAAAATATCTTCCACATATGCAGCTAATTTATGTCCTGTTTTGCCAACTTTATCCCCCTGTATATTATTAATTAAATGCACTGTATTCAAAAAAGGTTCCAGAGATATGGCAAAAAGCAGAGGTGATAATGGACAACCTTGTCTGGTCCCATTATATAATGGTAAAAGGTGTCGATAATGTTCTGTTTACACAGACACAAGCAGGTGGACGAGCATTAAGGGCCATAATCCATTCCAGTATTTTGGGCCCAAGGCCCAAATGTTTCAAGGTCAAAGATAGATACAGCCAGTCCACGTGTTCAAAT
>NW_027318554.1:0-5771 GCF_032062135.1 Pyxicephalus adspersus
AAAAAAAAAAGAATTTGACCTTAAACCATATTAAAGACATATGACTATGGTAAGGACATTGGATTGTGAGCCCCTTTGAGGGACAGACTATGGACTTTGTACAGTGCTGCATAATATGTTGGCACTATATAAATACTGTGTAATAATAAAGTTAGTATTTTAGCCACCACTGGGATTTGGGGCATTCTTTGCACTGGCCATCAATTTAGGAGGTCTTCTTCCTACTAACCCCTAATAATTTTTTTTTTTTGTCAGAGGTTACATGAAACTTTTCAGAGTTCCTCTGGGGTAAAAAGGTGGAGAAAAGCTACACTGGATAAATCTTTTATCCACTAAATGCCACCATCCATTTTCAATGGATTGCTTTTTGGGCACATACTGGATTCATAGGCATAACTCTGTTTTGTGACTACATGGAATCATTTAAGTAGCTGTGCAAGCATAAAGGAACATGTTAAATAATTTGCAGAGAATATTAGCCTTTATAGCATCAGGCTTGTCAGATGACTGGAGTAGGGTTGTGAATAATTTCTAACTTGTTCACACTTGTGAACTATTTAATGTGTTCCTAATCAACACCCTGCTTCAGTTCCATTTAAACTACTGATATCAGTAATCATAACGGGATTTTAAAAAAATGTAAAAACATGCAGATGATAAATGTAGTGAATCCAGATGGCAGTGCTCCTGCAGATGTGATCAAAATATGTTTTATTACCATTGCACATTTCATTTGTGTTTAAAACACATTTAAAATGGATGAAATCCAAAGTGTGTTTAAACTTGATTGTTACACCTGTCAGCAGTGATTTAAGTAACATGCCCCCCCACCTCTGACAAGTGACCATGCGAGTTAGTGCGCGATAATATTTCCATTCGCATGTTAAAAAAAGTTTAACTTACACTTTATAGTCATAAACCTCTTAGGCAAAACTCCAAGAACAAGCTATTTATGGACCACCTCAGAAGGTCTGATGGTTGGGCTAGAGCTTCACCATTTTCATCACAGCAGCTTACACAATAGCTCCCATTTTTTAGGATTACTGGCTTCCCATGACTCCGCTTGTCACAGCAGATGCGGTCTGAGTTTGTACATGCTGCTTAGGCTATTCGTCATTTTAATACATTCCTTTGCTTTCTGGCGTGGGATAATTCATTAGAACGGAGCACAATATCCCCATAAAATTTAGGATTTGTAATAATACAGGCCTACCAACTAGAGACTGGTGTGAGAATGACAGTAGCAAGTGTGCCTAGCAATAAGCTGGTAAAAAGTAAAGGTTAATTAACTGATCCATGCTAGTGCAACCCAACAAAGAAAATCTTTTAAAGTAGATGTAAACCCTTACTGAAATGACATTTTAATTTTGTCTACAGCACTATGCATCAGAAACAACTACACATTTTTATTTGAATGAAAAACCTGTTCTTTTTCCCTTTTTGAATCTCAAAGCTGCTGATCTTCTGACGTTTTTTTACCACATCCTGGTAATGTCCATGTACTCTGGAAGTGTCTGCACTTAATTTCCCAATGCAGCTTTCCTAATGTGTGACAGGGTGACAATGCAGGGGTACAGTTGGGAGAAATGGATGGTAGAGATGGTCACCCTATAATAGGAATTTAATTATTTTGTCACCAAAATATTTACTAGCAGTCCCCTTATTTAGTTAAAATTGCACAAAAGGTTTTTAGTAGTTAAATCATGCTACTAAAATCACTGACAATTCATCAGACACAGTTGTCCAACTCCAGTCCTTGAGGGCCACATCCAGACCAGGATTTATATATAATGAGTTTTTTTCTGACAATGTGTAAATCATACTTATATTTACTTCTATCTTTTGTAGAAAATTCTAAAAATGTGTGTGGATCCCGGTTTAACAGGTCTGGCTTTGGAGGGCCATTATTTCTGCAGTAGCAATATATTGCTAAGCATACAAAATAAATGGTTACCCATGTATTAAGCTACACAATTAGCATGCACTAGTATATTTTAGTAATTAGTTGCATATGATTGAAGCAATATACTATACTAAAATTGTTTGCCTGTTTCCTAATTTTTAGAGGATACAAAGCCATTTGTTACATGAGTTTGGTAACCTAGCAATAAATTTGTAGTGTTAGTAGTAGCATGAATGAGCCATAAAAAGTCTCCTGCCTACCTGCAGCCTAATGACTTAACTGTTAGCAAGTAGTTAAATATCAAGATTAAAAAGCCAAAATTAGCCTTTCCCATGTAGTTTAGCCTTCAATGTTAGTTTTCAGGCTTTGTCTCAGGGGAGTGATGTTAAGCTTTATCATTTTCAGAGTTGCAGATTCCATATGGTCTTCCTGTTGCTTTAGACAGTTGTACAAGAACTAGAACATTAATTAATTACATGTCATTGTTTCCATGACCAGACAAAACATTAAAACACCTGTCTTATATTTATGCTATTTACTAATAGGAGTTAACACTGCTCTTATGACGGTAAGAGGATAAAGTATGGAAGGTAAGGATGTGGGTCATCTCTTACTTACAAAGAGTGTAGAATTGCTAAAATGTGCAGTAACAATAAGACAAAGTGTGGGCGACTCCTCTAGGTTAAAGACAGAGCGATCTCATTTTGTAGGAAATAGCTGTGTTTTTGACTGTAGTAAAAAGAGGAAAATAGTTTTTTAGGACTGTCCCTCTTTCTGTCAATCCAAAAACTATCCATCTAAAAGTTTCTCAAACTGGTACTTTTGTTGATTGAAATTATTTGATCGCAAAAAAAATTGACATTTATTAGAACTGGTAAATAATCAAACAGGTTGTACAGTTTCCAAATTATTTTCACAGAGTTGAAACGTGATAGGCATAACTAAACAATTTTACTTTTAATTTATTCTTTTAGGCCGACATCACATTTATGTGTTGCAATAATACATGGTACAGTACTTAAACATGCATTTTGGGAACACTCCATTAAAAGCCTATTTCATCCCATTCGATTTTTGTTATGCCATTTATTTGGAATGACATGCAGTGCAGAAGTACCTGCAGCTCACAAAGCTGTGCATAGTGGTGTGCATGTCCAAATATTACTTTACTTACCTTTACCTTTGTGTGATATCATTCTAAATGATGTGACAGTGGACCTTTTAAAACGCTGCATAATGTGTTGGTGCAAGCGCAATACTGGCTAATAATAAAAAAAATACATGGATTGTTTTAACACCATGCACCTCAAGGGATGATAGTGTTATGGGAGCTTAAGTTTAACTGACCAACTAAAAATCTATTTGACTAATTTCTGTGTTTCAGGTAAGAAATTTAATTAAAAACGGAAAACATAAAATGCGTGGTAAAACATTGATGGTGAATACACTTCTAGTTCCAATTGTTTCTAAAATGAATAGGCGAGTGTGTCTTGCGTTAGTAGTTTGAAAGAGAACTGCACTGACAAAATATAAAGGCTGCCACTGCTGATATTTTATGTTAGAAATGCTATCATACTGATCCTTATGCAAATCAAGAGTGCTTTTCTTGCTGCATGTTTATTTCTTGTCAGCGACAAACAAATTATTAGCATGGCCATTAAAATAAAAAAGGAGGTTAAACATGACAGCCTCATTTTTTCTCTTAGTACATGTTTCTATATGTTGCAGTGTGTGTAAGGAGGTAGTTTATTGCAGAAAGCATTTGAGTTATAGTTAAGCTTTGATATTGTAAAACCATTCCAGTTGACCAGAGACAGGAAATCTCTTCACACAAAAATCTGTTGTCAATCCAAAAATCCATTTTAACATTTTATGCTTCTGTCTTTGATGTCATGATGAACTTGCAGCCTGGCAGGAGTGATATGTGGCCTCGTTGGGGGCTCTCCCTTTTTAAAAAAAAATCCAAGAATATCACATTACACATCAGTGCAACAAAGGTCAATGTGGAATAAATTCTCTTACAATTAAGATGAACATATTCATTTTAATTGGATAGGCTTCACCAAGTGTTATTAAAAGTAAATCATAAAAGAAAAAGGAGAATATCAAACCAGACATACAGGGTGGGAAATGGAAGGGGCACAGGTGTTAAATGTTTAAAGTTGTTTAGCTGTGATACAGCATCAGATGTCAGACATAAAGATGAGGTCAGGGCATGTCAGTGACATACCAATACTTATTACTATACCAGATGATGGCCCGGCTTTCATCTTCAAGAAACATCCCATAGATAGGGATGACATGATATAGTTTCATCTGCATTAGAACTCTTCACAAGTTCCCATATTCACCTGTTACTGTGGAAACTTGCATTCTAATTGAAATAATGTTCTGTGTCCTAACATCTGGACTAAACCAAGTGTGTCTAACACTCAAAGCAGGCCTTTCACCAGGTCTTATGTAGGGTTTGTGTTTTATTCATTTCACAGTGGCTAGTATATTGTATAGCCGAGTGAATCTTGTGTTTATGACCCTGGGAAGGAATAGACATTTATAAATCACAGTACAAGAGGGATAAAACCATCTGCTGGTCCAGTACTGTTACTGCATAAACCTTTCTTGCCCTGGTCTTTTATAATAGCAAAGAAATCGTTAATAATAAGGTATTACAATATACAACCTTAGGAATGAGATACACTGTATTTTCTTTTAACTAGAAAATAGATTTCCTTATGTGTAGAAATGTATATTTGCATTGTATGACTAATCTCTTCCAGCTTGCAGATTCTAATAGCTGATGGTTATCCTATCCTATTCTGGCTTTGTGTCACTTGTGTACCGGAATGTCTAAAAAAAAAAAGACAACTTGTGAAAGGAACTGTAAATCATGGTCGCCAAAAGCATTCTTTTGGTTTTAAGGTTCTTCTTCGAAAATGACACCATCCAGCTCTTCACTGTAAACCGCTGCTACACTACAGTCTTTGTCTCTGACTCCTGTGTTTTTGTAAAAATGCTTGTGTGCTCCTAGCCCTAGTTTAGGAATGTATACCTCGTATAGCAATTGTACTTTATTACATTTAAAATAATGTTAGTATAAATACCCACACTCTTTTGTAAAACCCAAACCAGAATGAGAGGTTATTCACTGCAAGCAAGTCAGGCTGTGTAATGTTTTTATTTTCCCAAATTAGATGCTGGTGCTTATTCCCATTCATAAGAGCTGTCATTGGAGCAGGTAATATACTTTACAGTTATTGAAGCTGGGACTGCTCTCTATATTCAAGGACTTGAAGGCTGGAATTCTACATTTAGTTCCACTGACAATGGCAATGGAAGTTTGAAAACACAAAGGACTGAGTTTCTATGTGTCTGAAGATGCATAATAATTGTACTGCCCTAGAGGTAGGCAATAAACATTGGGTCACGTAGTCATGTTAGACCATACATATATTGAAACAGTTCTGTGCTCGGAAACTAGAGTCCTTAAGCATGTAGGAGAGGCTTTCTATTTCTGTGATCTGTAACTGTAAGATAGAAAATGGCAGCAAAATCATTAAATGAGATTATATAAATATTCAGAATATCCAATTAGAGTGTATACATACTGTGTGTTTATCATAGATAGACAGATGTCATAGTATTGCTTCTTCTCCTATTTTATTCAACATTCCACCAGAGGCATTCCACAACTCCTGTGCTTGTAAACAATACAGTACAGTACAAGCACATAAAAAGTTTCTCAATTGCTTAAGCGTTGCCGTGTGCATGTGATATATAAATATATATATATATCTGGAGGAGAAAAAAGCCAGTTGTGATTTCTATCCAGCAAATCAGGTTCCAACTTTCACTTTTATCCTGCAGCTAG
>NW_027318555.1:0-1336 GCF_032062135.1 Pyxicephalus adspersus
CTCGAACTTCCGGTGGGTTCGCGAAATTTCGGCAAATCAATTTTGTGAATTATAAAAAAAGTCAATGGGCCTACTTTAAACATTAATAGCAAAGCCCCTATACATCTTAGAACCACCAAATTTGCTAGATAAGTGTAAGAGAACAGTGGTAACAAGGAAAAAATTCAAAAGTTAAAAAGACCTTGTGATTTTCCAGAAAATGGCAAAGTGACTAAGGCAAATAGGATTTTTGCATGATTTTTGCGTGATTGACAGCCTCCTGAATGCAGCACAAACAAGGGTGAACTCAACCCACTAGCAACAGTCTCTGCCGTCAAAACAGCAGGAAAAGGCGTTGCTTTTTAATGAATGCACCCCTATTGAATTTACATAGCTGCATAATATCTTAACACTATATCAATCCTGTTTAATAATAATAATATTAATAATAATATTTGCTATCTGGCATCATTCCCTGGATGACAAGTGTTAGGAATGCCACTCATAAAGTTGTGGACAAGTAGTGCGGTGACATTAGGCAAAAGGATGGAGGACCAGAGACAGAGCGTGGGTCCGCGAGAGCAGTAGCAGTGTGTGTCAGTTATCGCTAGGGAGACTGCATTGGTAAGAGTCATGGAGAGCTGGGTGTAGTGCATCCTCATTGCCACCCAGAAGTGTACAATTTTAGTGAATTGAGTACTGACAAATGGCAGCAACAACAGCAGGAGGAGGAGGCGGAGGGCCCTAAGAAGTAGTGGGGACTGCATTGGTAACTGGCATCTCGAGCTGGGTGTAGTGCATCGTCAATGCCACCCAGAAGTGTACAATTTTAGTAAATGGAGTACTGGCAGGCGGCAGCAACAGCAGGAGGAGGAGGCAGTGGGCCCTGAGACGGAACGTGGACCGCATTGGTAACTGGCATCTAGAGCTGGGTGTAGTGCGTCGTCAATGACACCCAGAAGTTTGTAATACCATTTTTGTGAATTGAGCACTGGGCAGGTGGCAGCAGCAACAGCATCAGGAGGAGGGGGTGAGGCCTGAGACAGAGCGTGGAGTGCATTAGTAACTGACATCTAGAGCTGGGTGTAGTGCATCGTCAATGGCACCAAGAAGTCCCTATTTAACCACCTAAGCGTTACACTGAGGTCTAGATTTCTGTACCAAAAGTGATCCACTGTTTTTCATGAAATTTTTTTTTAAGTTGTAGACCTGTAACTTACAGAAATATGTCCGAACAGGGGTTCTAGTAGATAATATGAATATAAAAAATGTTTGAAACACACAATCATTTAAAAAAAAAAATTACTTTTAATAAAATTAAAGGAAAAACACAAAAATCAGCTTAAACATGACTACA
>NW_027318555.1:3826-5765 GCF_032062135.1 Pyxicephalus adspersus
ACGACGCTGGATGAGCACAGTGGGACCAGGTAAGTGGGGATTTTAATGTACGGAAAATCTCGGGCTTAACGAAAATAGCAACTTTTTTTAGCCCGTACGAAGGTCGGGCTTAACGGTCGGGAGGTTAATAATAATAATAATAATAATATTAATAATAATAAAGTATGTAATACAATCTTTGGGAATGAAGCACTGGGCAGGCGGCAGCAGCAACAGCTTTAGGAGGAGGCAGTGGGCCCTGGGACAGAGCGTGGAGTGCATTGGTAACTGACATCTGGAGCTGGGTGTAGTGCGATGTCAATGACACCTAGAAGTGTGTAATACAATTATAGTGAATGGAGTACTGACAGGCAGCAGCAACAGCATCAGGAGGAGGCAGTGGGCCCTGAGACAGAGCGTGGAGTGAGTGGTAACTGACATCTAAAGCTGGGTGCATCATCAATGCCAACCCGAAGTGTGTAATGCAAATATTGTAAATTTGTGAATAAACATAGAAGGGCCAGACCAAGATGTTGCTGTGGTCTGTGGTGCCGGAAGCGTTAGGAAGGTAGAAGATTTTGCTAGTTTGCATCATGAAGTGGATGACATAAATGCCAACCATCAATCTTATAACACTTAGCTGAAAAATAAGGCAAAGGCAATGGTACCTATCAGTGTGGCAGTACTGGGGGTTTTCATCTGCAGTTTGTTGGCCTCCCCGAAGCAGCAGCAATGTAAAGTATATTGCTAGCTGGCACAATGGCAGGCATGACACTGGACGAAGAATGCCACCCCTGGACGTTGCAATAACTAGTGGAAAAATTCAACCGAGGCAGGGTCAGCTGACAGGGTGTTTGTTGATAGGCAGCCACAGACTCAGCACAGGAGCAGTGTGGGTTTACAAAGGCATCTTGGTTGGCCTAGTGAGTCCTTGTGTCAGTCAATCAGTGACATCTTCAGTGGGGATAAGATAGTTGTTAGTAACCCACCTTTCGTTCATTTTCAAAAAGGTGAGGCGATTGACATTTTCCGGCGACAGTAGTGATCGGTTGTCCATTACTACTCCGCCAGCGGCACTGAAGGTTATTTCGGACAGAACAGTGAATGCCGGGCACGAAAGAAGCTTGATGGCATACTGTGCTAACTGCGGGAAGATTTCAAGCATGTTGACCTAAAAATGAATGGCGTCACTACTGTCAGGACAGACATCCTTCCCATAACTGCTGTCATCAACACCACCACCAACAGCCAGAAAAGAGCCATCGTAATCGCGCACCATGAGCTTCATCATTTCTCGATGGTTATGGCCCTGCACTTTACTTGTTTGAGGTGGCCGCATCAGGTTTCGCCAGGCATCCACTGCCACTGCAGCAGTTCCTTTTGTTCCATCGCCCGCACAATGCCTGGTGCGTGACAGCACAAATGCGGGTTGGATGGGTCCTGTCCGGCAACCCCAACATGGTCTCCTTCATCATTATCATAATTATGTTCCTCCTCCTTCTCTTCTTGAACCTCCTGATGCTGGCCAGTGTCCCTTCTTGCTTCTCCTGATGCAAGCTGTGCACTATGGAGTGTAATGTCACCCTCATCCTCCTCCTCCATTTCTTCCTCTCCTCTCCCATCGCCACTTTACATCAGGCCACACAGGGTATTATCAAGCAAAAAGATGATGGGAATGACATCGTTCCAGCCTGACCGCTCCCAACTCACAATGTTTGTGGCCTGCTCAAAGGGGGCCAGTACTCTGCACAATGCCCCTGATTCATCAATAAAATCCGCGCTCGCTGGAAGCACGAAAGTACGCGCGGACAGCGATCGCGGCTTACCGCGGTCCGGACTCGAGTGTGCGCGTACACTCGCCTCACTGCCAGCCGGATTCCTGCCTTCATAATAATAAGGAATAGGGGGCGCGAATCTGCCAATTAAGGCGATTAGATTTCAGCTGCGCGATTAAGGAGGA
>NW_027318556.1:0-5762 GCF_032062135.1 Pyxicephalus adspersus
AAGTCATGTGAGCTTTTGACATGCAAATACAGATGCTTCTCACTTAACAACCAAGTGCATCTCAGTTAACATTTAGTGTTTATGATATTGCTGACTATATATTGTTTGCAGAGATGGTAGCCCTTGTACTAAAAATTAACATCATTTCCACCCCACAGTTACGTTCAAGGTCAGATATGTACTTTTTTCTGCCCTGGACTGGCTAGCCTAGGCTCAAGGGGCAAATATAGGAGGGTGGCCATGATGATAGTGGAAGATTATTCGTTGAAGCAGTGGGGGTTGTGGGCAGAGCAGCCCAATGCAAAGCACTTTTGTTTTCTAATGATATATTATATATATATCTATATATATATATATGTTTTGTTCTTTGTTAACAAATATACCTCAATGTCCGGAAAGTCATGGGAAGAATCTCTTAACGTTTGCTCACCAGCCAGCACACTATCTCTCTTACACTGCTCTTTTATTCTCATGTGGAGCTAGTAACCCCCACTACTGGGCAATAGCAACATTTTATATTATGTTACCCGGCTCTGTTGTCAGAAAGGTTTATGACTACTGCTCTATGGTACTCAGTTTTACACTTTTCTGCATGCTCGAACCTTTATGAACTGAAAATTTAGTAAAAATTATTCAAATAAAAAAATGTACTTATTTAATAATTTGCATCACTTTTCAATTTCCGTGAATATTTTAAACCCACAGTTGCATCATGTCAATGCATTTTTCATTGTATTAGACCATGTAGAACAAATTAGCAAAATAAATATAGTTGGGTACATTCAACGTACACCTTATCTGTTTGAATAGGAAATTAAATTAAAATTCCTGACCTGAATTAAGCAGTACTACTGACTAGACACTTATGGCAACAAATCATTTGATACAAATTGAAGTCTTATGTTACAGACTAACATTTTCCTACACTGGTTTTGTAGGCGAATTTCATTATTATGCATTTTTGTGGTTAGCCCTACCTAAATAGCTGGCCACCCACATGGAATGAAACTGCATGTAAACCTTAGAAAAAATAGATGAATATTGGTGTGTCCTTGCAACTATTTATGTACTAACTATATGGTCAGCAGGTCTAAATGTAAAGGGAAACAGTTGTACCACACAAATCTGCAAATCAGTGATTTTATTTATTTATGATTCAGGACAATCATTCTGTTGAAAAATGCCTGGAACAGTTGCAAGTTTTATTACACTGGATGAAAACATTTGCCACATACAAAGTATATGATCTACACTATTCCTATTGTCCTGACACCTAATTGTTGGTTTATCCCTTTTCCCCATTCCAGAAATTGCAGAGATAGTGGACCTGATTTAATAAAACAAAGGCATGTGTGCCTTTAATGTCACATCAATTATGCTTGAACAAGTAAAATGTGTGCTCACAGAATTTTACTTGTACAGGGCACAATGTATATATGAAGAATTTACTAACAAAGGTGGTTTTCTAAGAAAAATATGCTCCAGCAATAAAACTTGTGCCAGTTTTCTTGAATGTGGATTTTAAGGGTGAACTAAATATAGACATTGTCCAACATTTACTACTATGGTTTAAATGGAAAAGTTTTTCAAGCCTAGACATGACTTTACCAAAAATGTGATTTTATTGAATGTTTTACTGATCTATCCTTATGCTGAAAGTAGTTTAAATGTGTATAAAATGTAAAAAAAAAAAACATTTACAGAGACTGGGCACAGTAATTGCATACACTAATTTTAAAGAGATTTCAATTTGAAGAGATTTGAATGAGAAATTCCTGTACATGTACTGTTAATTTGCAATACACATTTTATATAGCAGCTTATTGGAACATAAACCACAAAGGCAGCAAAATGTATTTCTTTATTTATATGTTTATTTCTAACTTATTATTATTATTATTATTATTATTATTATGTGAATAAACCTAGAAAGCCTAATTTATAGTTGTGAATGATGAAATCTAAATTGCTGCATGCAATTTGAAAAAATAGGTACCAGTATTAATTGAATTTTATATATATATATATATATGAGGGAATTTGTCACTAAGGCAACATTGTTTGCATATGCAGTAAGTTGCCAATTAGATAAAATACCTTGTTTTCAACAAATGTCTGGATAAATGTTACAATACTGTTTTGAATAATTGCATGCAGCACAGGCACAGAATGGTTCTAGGAGCTTGCACTGTGCAATGCTTTTGAATTCGGGGTTTGAGATCTAAAGTGGACCTATAATTGACTCCATTGTTCTGTTTATGAAAGAAGAATGTGATGTTACTGTTTACAGAGGTGCTTGCTTCTATGTTTTTATATGAATGTGACCTAAAACATCATCTAATTTTCAAACAAGTCCTAACAGTAGATGAACAAAACCTAGTTAAAAAAAAGAAAGAAATAATATATTCGGTCATGTATTTAAAATTATCCATTAACATATTTGTGTTTGGCTATTTTGGCTTCATCAATCCAGAAAACATTCTGCCAGTATCCTTCTGGAATGATCTGGAGCAAACTGTCAGCTAACAGTGAGCAATATTTTGGGGGGAGAACACTGGCTTCTCCTTGCTACCCTGCCATACACATCATTGCTGTTCGGTGTTCTCCTAATGATGGACTTATGAACATCTACATTCACCAATGTAAGTAAGGCCTTCAGATGCTTTGAGGTTACTGGGTTCCTTTGAATCTTCCCAAGCTATTACACACTGTGCAGTTGGAGTTATCTTTGATGGTTGACTACCTTTGTGAAGGGTGTGTCCCAGCCTTATGGGCAACAACAACTCTTTTTCTGAGGTCTTCAAATACCTCCTTCGTTCAGGCCATGATACATACCCACAAATGAGTTGTATGTGTGATCAGACTTTGCTGGATCTACATTCATCCGATAGATTGAAAACCCCAGACTTTGATTTTGCCTTCAAATTATATGATAATCCTAAGGATTCACTTACTTTTGCCAAACACAGATACTTTATTGGTTAATTTTTTCAATAAATACAAGACCGAATATATGAATTTGTTTCATTTGTTTAACTAGGTCTTCATCTACAATTAGTGCTTATTTGAAATCAGATGATGTTTTTAAGGGTTTCCTTGCAAGTAAAAAGGTTGAAAAAGGCTGGTTAGGATTTAGGTAAATTCTTAGAATTATAAATTGTAAACTAATATTATAATATCATTTTTTGTTCTCTTTTGGAGTGGACAGAGCAGGAGGTCTCATTTACTTGGAATATTATTCCTGAACCTGTTAATAATTTTTCAGTCTTCATTGTAATTATTTGGCTTTGAGTTTGAAAGAAAGTTCCCTGTACAGCAGTCCTCTACTATAAAGATGCCAGTTTACATGCTCTGTTCAGTTTTTCATAAGAAGTTATATATGTATGTTTTTTTATCCTAAAAAAGAAAAATCAAACAAAAAAAGAGAAATATAGATTTTTTTATAATTTCCCTGTTTTTTTGGCTTAATCAAAGGATCAGCCAGGTATCTGGTTTTTAAAACTCTACATGTGAGTAACTATTTTATTTATACTTGTACATTATATCATTTAAATTAAAACAAAAAGTTCCAATTTTAAAAATATTAGGTCAGGCAGGTCATTATTAAAGAAAGAGACAGGTAATGTCCATACTGCAATAATCCTTCTTACCTGCCGATTGCTTCGATGGTTGCCAGAGTACCGCTCCCTGGTTGCCAGGTACTTGCCCATTCCAGATTTCTGGCTTTAGTTGCGCTTGCTGGGACTGAATGAACAAGTTGTGTCATCCTGGCCTGGCCAGTTAATGGACAAAGATTGCAAGGAGGAAGAGGAAAAGGAAGGAGATGCCCTGCTTTAACAGAAAAAGCCCTGCTTTAACAGAATTATGACCTTGTAAATTTGAATTTGTTAAAGATAAGAGGTCTGCTTTAGGTTGAAGGTCCTGAAACTTCGAATTTTGCACTGATTTTTGTTGCCAATTTTATCAGCATTAATAAAAAATGTTATGGCATTTTACAATGTTTATTTCTTACATCATAGATGGCATTCTTGCTTTAAATGTCATGAAGCTCCAATGCATATGTAGATTGATGAGTATTGTGGATTATTTCTGGGTAGTTACAAATATATCTCTCCAATTAAAACAGGTACTAACCACTAAAAAAGTCTCTAAACTGATTGTATCTTTGCATATGTTAAAACATATACTGTTCACTGATCCCCTTTTAATCACATTTGGGACATATATGTCTCTGGTAATGTAAGTACAAGGCTTCCATTTAAATCACGCAGCTATAGAAATAAATCTGTGTAGTGTGACATATGGTTTGTTAATGATTCCCTAACAGATATAATCGGTCTTCAGGTAGATAGACACATAGATTTATGGATGCTTTTAAATTCTAGACAATGCCTTCATATTCTGTATAGATATAGAACAAAAATGAAAAAAAAGCTGGTGGCGGTAAAAAGATCAGGAATGATTTATACATTGCAATAAACAGATTTAGGAGCCCTGAATTTTTTCAGTTAGAGAGCAGAAGCTGAAAGATTTACAGTCCAGTCTGTATTGTGAAGGACTACATGAGAAATACAACTTTCCAGGCCTATTAATATTGCATGGAGTAGGGATGCAACACAGATGAGACTTTTTCAACTATCAGCTGTACCTCAGGCATATAAAACTTTATTCCATGTGACACCCAGCTTCCAAAGCTCCTCATATTCATTGTTACATCTTTATTTAGATTTTAATGTTTTAATCATATAGCTATCATATTTTGAAACTGTCTTGGAGATTTCAATTTATCATAGACTCTAGACCATAAATTCTGACTACAAAAGATTAAAGGACATTTTGATCTACTTCTGCTAATAGTATGTGTTTTCCAACAGCAGAATTATTATGCTGAAATGTAAATTACAGTCAAAAACTTTATATGGTAATTTAATAGGAAGACTGACAGTTACGAAGTAGTTTGATGTGCTGTGATTATTGCAGCTTAAGTGCCTGTGTAATGCAACATAACTGAAATAACTGGGTGCCTTGTCTTTAATATTCCCTTGAATTTTGATTTCAGAGCCTGTCAAACTAGTTACTTATATAAGTCATTTATATATTTATATCTGTTGAATCCTTACAGTTAAGATACAAGGTCACTTGTCACACACACAAAAAATGTATCACACTAGAGTTCATTTGACTTAACAAAGTGTGAAAGGTAATAAAAAAAACATAGGATTTAGTCATGAACATAGGTTGATTGCAATAAAAACAGCTTTTTATATTTACCAAGCAGAGCGTTTTTTGCTCTTTTGAAAAAACAAACTAAAAAATGTAGGTCTTTTTTTTATTATTATTATTATTATTATAATTATTATTATTTTTTTTATTATTAATAATAAACATGTTTTTTATAGCACCAACATAATATGCAGCACTGTACATTAAATAGGGGTAGCAAATGACAGACGATTACAGACAATGGCACAGGAGGAGAGCACCCTGTCCTGAAGAGCTTACTATCTAGAAAGTGGGGGAAGTAATACACATTAAGAGGGGGATAAGTAGTGGTGGGAAGTAGTGATGGTTTCAAGAGTCCGAAGAAGACGGGTAAGCAAGTTTGAAAAAATGGGTTTTGAGAGCTTTTTTTAAATGAGCACAAAGTAGGAGCAAGCCGAATAGGACGAGGATGACCATTCCAGAGAGTCGAGGCAGCTCTAGAAAAGTCTTGTAGCCGTGCGTGTGATGAGGTTATGAATGAAGAAGTCAGTTGCAGGTCA
>NW_027318557.1:0-5760 GCF_032062135.1 Pyxicephalus adspersus
ACAAAACAAAATACATGGTCACCTGTATAAAGAGCTGACTTATTTAAAATTCCAACCACCTCATCCTAAAAAGTGTTGAAAGGACATGAGGGGAACCTTTATATCATAGCAGCCCTTCTGGATTTCAATCTCACAGCCAAAGGGAATGACAGAGAACCTATGCATCCTCTGCCTGCAGTGTACAATGAGTAAGGTGAAGGCAGAGTCTATATTTTACACAGTAGGCAGAGGCCACATGTATTCATCCATCCACATAAAAGAATGATAGCTTGGGTTGCCTGAATATACTTGGTGTGTCACTTCACTTGTCTACATAATTTATTTATTTTCCCAAACTTTTACAATTACTACTAATAATAGCAATAATAATGACAACAATTGAACAACCAAACATTATAATTTTACCTCATACCCCTTGAGAGATGGACCAACAAGAACAACTGGTCGCATAGATGGAACAACGTCATAGGGTACAATGGGCTCTGTCTGAAAGGTAACAGAATCTTTTAGCTGAAAGAAATTGGCAGCATTATAGTGAACATGATCAGAATTCTGCTAAGTGCTTCAAGGAAAGTCTGCCAAAACCTTGCTTTGCAATTAGTGTTTTATGGTAACAGCCCGTAATTAATATTGGTCTGAAGGTAGTCAGTGTTTATAAATTGCAGTGTGCGCCTTGGAAATGAGCAGAACACCAGCTAAATGTACCTTATATCACAGTCATAGTGGAGGCTGGACTGTATAACTGTATAACTTTTACAGATTAATAAGAGTCAGTCTGCTTGTAGCAGTAGCCTTTAGCACCTGTAAAGCCACACATATTTAGCCCAATATTCCCAAAATATGCTTTGAATCTGAACATTATTTAATAGGGTATAAGGGAAATAAATATTCACATTGGCTCTCATGCTAGAAAATCTCTTCATCTTATTTAAACCTTTCTTTTCTCTGCTCCACATGACGGTGAATGGCACTAAAATCAAGTAAAAAGTAACAGAAGGTGCTAAGAAACTGAGGTCAGATTTCACATATGCTTTTGAGCATCTTTGGGTAAACTTATGCTGCCCATAAACTTGTCGACAGGTGTAAGGTGGCTTAAGCTGGTAAGTTATTAATCATTTACCTGGTTGTGCACCCATCAACCAGCTCTGCTCTTTTCCCAATCAATGCATTCCCCACAGAGTGGGGAGAGCAGCATTAATCAGGAATTCTTCATCAATGTTTAATGGATATATATTGGTCTAATAGATTTGAATTAGATTTAATGCTTTATCAAACATAATGTTGAATCTTTTAGAAATATTAGCCAGTGCATGGCTGGAATAAGGCTCCTGTTTCATAATATTAGACACTGCAAAGTGACTGTTTTAAATCACAAAGAATCCATCTGGAAGATTTGAAGTAACCTTATAGGATTAGCCAGCCACAACTGTTCTACAGAACCATTAGGAAAAAGCAATGCCCACTTGTGTAATAAGGAAATATGACTCTCCCTTTGTGCATACATAAATGCAAACTTTACAAAGAAGCATTTTTTATATTAACATACATTTAATGGGATTGTTTATTGTTACAAATGTGGGCCTGATTTATGAAAGCTCTCCAAGCCTTGGGGGGGGTACACTTTCATCAGTGAACCTGGGTGATCCCACAAACCTGGAATGGATCCAGTCCAGGATTGAAAACATTTGTTAAATTTGTTAAACAAATAGCAAATTATGTTTAAGAAATCCATTTCAGGTTTGCTGGATCACCCAGGTTAACTGATGAAAGTGTATCCTCTTCAGCCTTGAGAGCTTTCATAAATCAGGCCCAACATATCTAAAACCAGAAAAAGTGTATGATTTGCTCAAAAGAAAATGAGCAAACCTAAAATTTGTTCTGCCTGTGTCCTGCCCATTTTTGTGATGTTTCATAAAACATAGAACCTATCTGGCAATGCAACATCAGGAAGAAAAGGCAGGCAGTTTGCAAAGTGCAAACTGTAAAATAAAGAAGACAACGGCAACACACAACAACCAATTAGTAAACATCTTTCATTTATCACACTACAATAAACTAAGTTCTAATTGGCTGCTTTGCTTTACTGCACTTTTCACATTATTACCACTCCCAGCACTGCATAAAACCTTTACTCTGAATAATATCAGACTTCCCAGTCCTAGGGTGATATTGTGACACATTTCATCATATATACCAGGAGGTTCCATCCCTGTACTCCTGTATTCATGAACATCTGCAAGTTTATATTCTCTTTTTGGTAAAAACTTACCTGTTTTTGCTTCTGTTTGGCTTATTATGGGAAAGAAAGCATTGATATGAAGAACACGTTAGTGACAATACTTGAAAGACAAACAATAAAATTTACTTTTATTTTTTTTTTATTCTGGGACCTTTTTGTATTTCCAATCAACACCAAATTACAATTACTGGGGGATAACAATAAGATGCCAAATCCAAGATATAAACACACAACAAAAAACTATATATATATATATTTCCAACAAAAACAACAAAGCAATATGGGATTTTAAGGCATCATGATCGAGGCATTTGGAATAGTTACAAATATCACACACATAATCTCAAATGGCCCAAAACCATTTTTATTTAGAAAAACATTAAAACTTTTCTACATCTACATAGCAATATGTATAAATAAATAACAGTTGTAGTCCAATAACTCAGTGTGTGTGTGGAGTTTTAAGGATGGACACAGTGACTGATTACATTTTTTTCTCTAACTGCTTTAATTCTCTGAAAGGACACCAGCCATATTGTCAATGCACCCTGCAGGTTATCCTAGTTATAAATGGCTAAGAACAAAAAGATTTGCAAGACCAAACAAGGCCTGACCAATGAGAAATAAAATTGTGGTTTCCCAAAACATTAAATCATGGGGTATATTTCTAGCATTTTGTTAAAACCTAAATATAGGCAAATAGGCTTATATTAAAGTTCTGCCAAAACCTGGCAAAGATCCCCAACAGCCAGCGTCCTATCGACCAATTTCACTAATAAACTTGGATGCTAAACTACTTTCCAAAATCTTGGCTGACAGACTGGCGCGTTACCTACCGAGTATTATTTCACCTACGCAGGTAGGATTTGTCAAAGGGAGATCAGCAGTTACCAATATACCAACGGTGCTTTCAGTTCTGGAATATGCTAAATGCCACCCCACAGTTAGACCTGGCTATAATAAGTAATGATGCTGAAAAAGCATTTGATAACGTGCACATCCCATGGTTGTTCAAAGTGCTTAATAGAATTGGTATCAGAGGACCTTTCTATGATTTATTAGGAGCCATGTATTCTGATCCCCAAGCTCGGATAAGTACACCGGGCTTCCTATCCCATACCATACCATCTCTCTCTCTCTCTCTCTCTCATATATATATATATATATATATATATATATATATATATATATAAATAATCATGCTGGAATACCCATCCACGACCCTTTTTTAATGCTCTCGCTGAGGGAAGGAGGTGCTCACCCAAGATTTGACGGTACATGGTCCTGTCCATTGTCCCTTTGATGCGGTGAAGGTATCCTGTCCCCTTAGCAGAAAAACACCCCCAAAGCATATTGTGTCCACCTTAATGTTTATTGGTGGGGACCATGTTCTTGAGGTCATAGGCAGCATTCCTCCTCCTCCAAACACGGCGAGTTGAGTTGATGCAAAAGAGCTCAATTATGGTCTCATCTGACCACATCACTTTCACCCAGTTCTCCTCTGGATAATCAGATGTACATTGGCAAACTGCAGACGGGTCGGTATATGTGCTGACCTGAGCAGGGAGACCTTGCGGGCTCCGCAAACATTCAGGCCTTCACGGCGCAGTGTTACCAATTGTTTTCTTGGTGACTATGGTCCCAGCTGCCCTGAGATCATTGACAAGTTCCCCCCATGTAGTTCATGGGAACGGTGACAAAGCAGCCCAGATCATTGCAACTCCACGAGTGGGAGATCTTGCATGGAGCCCCAGACCGAGGGAGATTGACAGTTATTTTGTGTTTCTTACATTTGCGAATTATCACGACAACTGTTGTCACCTTCTCACCAAGCTGCTTGGTGATAGTCTTGTAGTCCAGTCCAGCCTTGTGTAGGTCTATAGTCTTGTCCCTGACATACTTAGACAGCTCTTAGGTCTAGGCCATGGTGGCTAGTTTGGAATCTGATTGATTGATTACTTCTGTGTCTTTTATACACGGTACTGTAACAAGCTTGGATTAGGAACAATCCCTTACAGAGGGTGCTCCTAATCTCAGCTTGTTACCTGTATACAGGGAAGACACCTGGGAGCCTGAAATCTTGCTGGTTGATAGGGGATAAAATACTTATTTCACTCATTACAATGCACATCAAGCTCTGACTTTTGAGCACTGGGTTTTTGAGGGTTCTTTTGTTGTTATTCTGTCCCTCACACCTACAATAAACCTACCATTACAATTATAGACTGGTCATTTCTTTGTCAGAGGGCAAACGTACAAAATCAACAGGGGGTCAAATACTTCTTTCCCTCATTGTGTGTATGTAAATATATCAGCATGGACTTTTTATTTATCACCGTTATAAAAATATAATTGTTTTGAACATTAAAAAGATATACAATGCATGAGTTAATGGGGTTCAGAGATATGCAGCCCCCCATTAGCATGGCAACTTAGGCGTCAGTCAAGGTGGTCCTTATGGGAAATCAAGGCCTGAAGAGGTGCAAAGGTTTTTTTTCAAGATGGGGGGCATGCATGATGAACCAAAACTAGGAGGGCTTAGCCATCCTTCTCAATGTACAAAAAAAAATAAGGGCACCAAAAATCACAGAAATTAACTATTTACTATACTCCGATGACCACATCTTTGATTTTTCTGCAGCAACATCAACATCTTAATATGAAGTTCTCCTCAAATTCTTACACCTAATGATAACAGTCAGTGTCCCCAAACAATGCACCAGACTATGAGCACTTGTATTATGATAGACCACTTATTGCCCTAATTTCTAGAAAACATGTCAGCTTTATATTCCCAAACATTAAAACTGATTGATCGTCCTATCGACCAATTTCACTAATAAACTTGGATGCTAAACTACTTTCCAAAATCTTGGCTGACAGACTGGCGCGTTACCTACCGAGTATTATTTCACCTACGCAGGTAGGATTTGTCAAAGGGAGATCAGCAGTTACCAACATAGGTAGGGTGCTTTCAGTTCTGGAATATGCTAAAGGTCACCCACAGTTAGACCTGGCTATAATAAGTTTTGATGCTGAAATAGCATTTGATAACGTGCACATCCCATGGTTGTTCAAAGTGCCTAATAGAATTGGTATCAGAGGACCTTTCTATGATTTATTAGGAGCCATGTATTCTGATCCCCAAGCTCGGATAAGTACACCGGGCTTCCTATCCCATACCATACCATTGGGCCGAGGCACAAGGCAAGGCTGCCATCTCTCTCGCCACTATTGTTTAATTTGGCTGTCGAACCTCTGTTAGGTTATATAGAAAACACAACCTCCCTTCACGGGATAACAATGCATGCTACAGAAATAAGAGCTGCATTTTTCGCAGATGATATTTTACTGTTCACTTCCAACCCCACAGCAGACATAAATACTATTCAACATATATTAACCCTCCTTGGAGAAGTAGCAGGCTTGAAAATCAATTTCTCAAAGAGTGAGATACTTCCCCTGACTAATATCAGAGACAGGCGGTGGATATCGACCTCACCTTTAACGGTTGTCAAAGA
>NW_027318558.1:0-5759 GCF_032062135.1 Pyxicephalus adspersus
AATCGAGTATGAAGATACGGAACATGTTTTTTTTCATCCAGTCATTCAGGAAACTGTTAACGAACGCACGCGACGAGTTATAGTTTGGTCTGAACATCTGGATCCAGAAATTACATTCGATGTCGCTATAGAAAATGTGAGTTCCCAGTCTCCGATTTTCTTTTTTACAGATGAATATTACGACCTTTATATTCAGCTGTCACCAACTCCAATCTTTGTAGAAAATATAGGGGTAGATAGATAGAAAGATCTGCTGGCTGGTTCCCTCCATTGTCATCCATTACCTCATCCTAATCAGGTAAGTGCTTAATTATTTACATTATGCCCTGCAAAGGTAAATATTAGTTAAGCTGCTACACATGTCAAATTTTTTTGCCCGATAATCGGCATCGGCCAGATATCGGGCAAGAATCTGGCGTGTGTACAGACCAGGTCGTTCATCGTCCGTGGACCCGTCCTGGCGGATCCACGGACGATGAACGATGAGCGATCATAATGCAAGGGAAAGAGGAGAGCGGGCAGCAGGGTGCCGCTCCGTCGCTCTTCCCCTCCCCTCTCCATAGAGCAGAACGTAGGTCCTGCCCTTAAGAGTCTACCTTGTCGTGGTGGGCAGGCTTATAATCATTTGTCAGGAAATGTGTCACAGAATGGGAGACGCAATCATTTTCCGACAGTGACTTTAATTTTTGGCCAGATGATTAAACCAAAGAACTCTTGATCATGGCTGACACAAAATAGAATATATTAAAATGGTAAACATCCAGCAATAAGCTTGTCAATATAACATTAAAGTAAAAAAAAAATTACATAAATTGATTCTCGTTTACTATGTTTTTTATTTATTTTTTTTTTAATTTGCTATTCTCCAATCAAATGTAAATGGCACAGATTACTGATACTTTCTATTTAATAAACCCCCCCCCCCCACCATTCTAATTCTGTCCATATTTCCACACAAAAAGCGTTTTTTTGCATTGAAATTCATTTTACATTGTAGGCCTATAATTCTTATACATAACTCACTATAATATTTTCAATATTTAATAAATGTAATAATAAACTTTCACAAAAATCACACAAATCTGTTTAAAAAACAAGTTAAACCTGTAATATAACTGTACAGTAGCATGCCCTTCAACTCTGGAGTAAATGTCAGATTTCTGATTTAAATGCACAATCTACTATGCGCATTACTCCAGAGTTAAAAATTTTAGAGGTGTTTATTCCCCACTTAAATTTGGCCTCCTGGTACTCATATGGAATCACGAAACTTAAGGATCTTTATTTTTTCAAAAAATTTAAAACTTTTCAATCTTTGCAGAAGATATATAATTTACCAACTACAGAATTCTTTACCTATATGAGAATTAGACACTGTTTGTTAAATTTGGATCTATCGGATAGACTCCCTATAGAGAGTTCTATATTTTTTTTACTTTAACAATTCAACATCAAGTACTAAAGGCATTTCTAAATTTTACCGCCTAATTAGTTCTAACCTGGGATTTTGTAAATTTTCAACAATGCGAAAGTGGGAAATAGATTTGAATATTGAGATACCCGATAACATATGGTTAGATACACTAAATACGACATACCAAGTCACTAAATGCGCGGACCATTGGGACATGTACCAAAAAGTGGTAAATCATTGGTATTTGACACCAGTTAAGATGGTGCATTTCTCTAGATCCGAATCTAATTTATGCTGGAGGCAATGTGGTAAAATTGGCTCATTGTACCATATTTTATGGGAGTGTATTTCGCTCAGATCTTTTTGGAATCAATTATTTATTCTGATTTCGGAGATCTCATGTGTTTATATCAAACCTGAAGCCAAATTAGCAATTCTTCATTTAGGAATAGAAGAGGTTCCTATTAAGGCTAGGGTAGTTGTTACCCATGCGCTTTTAAGTGCTAAAATCTCTATATTACGCAAGTGGAAGAGCCTACAGGTACCGACGGTTTCTGAAGTTGTTAAAGATATTAATGATCATTGCTCTTATGAACGAATTTTCGCTTTGTCCCAAAACCGATTTACAGGTTTTATTAAAAACTGGGAAGTTTGGTTTCATCATAGGAAGTGCGCTATTGATATTTCTTTTTAGCCTTTTTTTTATTCAGTAAACCTGCTGTTTGTGATTGATATGTACAGATGTCGGATATGTTTATATGTTTATATGTTTATATAGTTAGGTTCAATAATGACTGGGTATGTTTATGTTTTCTTTATCTTTATTTTTCTGCTTCTATATATTCTGCTAATCTCATTTTTTCTTTTCTTCTGTGTTTTGTACTGCACTTTATTTCTATCCTCTCTTTTTTGTTTTCCTATTTTCTTTTCTCTGTTTGATAATCATCCATGTGGTGATTTTCTTTCTTTCTTATAAAAAACTGGATGTATATTACTGTCTTTTCTTTGTTACTTTATTTGATACTGTGATTTATATTATATATCCTTCAATAAAGAAAAATTAAAAAAAAAAAAAAAAAACAATACCATATACTCGGAAGTCCAAAAAAGTACAATAGTCCATAAAGCTCTGAATCTCACTTGTCCTCTGTTTAGCATGACCTATGTCAACATATGCTAACCCCCAATATCCTATGTTAGGAGCTGTACACTATGCTTTGCAGGAAGAGCAGGAAGAGGCTCTGAGACGGAGCGGGGACCGCATTGGTAACTGGCATCCAGAGTTGGGAACTGTGCAGGCGGCAACAGTTACAGCATGAGGAGGAGGCGTTGGGCCCTGAGAAGGAGCAAGGACGTCATTGGAGGTTGAGGCCATCACCCATATGGACAGTGTAGAAGCTGTAGCTATCGGAGACATGAATGGATCAACGAGATTCCAATCCGTACCAACTATGTAGCGAAACCACATGAAAGGGAACAGGATTTGCGGAATCAATGGGGCAAAAAGACCCTGTTGAGCTTGAGTCTGGAGTGTCATCTAGAGCTGGGTACTGGGCAGTGGGCAGGTGACAGCAGTAAGAGCAGGAGGAGTAACACAGCCATACACACTATGGCCCTGATTCATCAATGAAATCCGCGCTCGCTGGTCGCGCTTATTTTCGCGCTTCCAGCGAGCCTGGTTCCCGCGGTCCGGAGTCGAGTGCGCTCGTACACTCGACTCCTCACTGCCAGCCGGATTCCTGCCTTGATAAAAATGAGCAATAGGGGTGGCGAATCTGCCAATTAAGGCGATTAGATTTCAGCTGCGTGATTAAGGAGGATCTGTTAAGCTCACTGATGAGATCATAGCAATTAATTAGCGCACACCTGCTCTCTGTTCTGTGCGTATCTACAGTCCTTTACTGGCTTCTCTTAGTTTTTGGAGCAATTTTCTCTTCCAGCAAGCTGTACAGGTGATGGATGACCTGGCGAGACAGGCGAAAACGCCTTTTGACATTCTGGTCACGCAAACTTTCCAGGCGGCCACGCTCCAAGAAGATGAGTGGTGCCCGGACTGTTCGCTCTTCTGGTTGCTGCTGTTGTTGTTGATGCTGCTGCTGCTGTTCTCCCAGCATACAATATGTGCCGTTTACTGCAGCAACAGCAGTAGTGAACAGCAAATCGAGGTCCAAATTTGGATCCTTGACAACAGCAAACAAAATCCTTGAATGGCTCACATTTAAATGAACGTGCATGAGTTTGCGTGCATCTGCGCGTGTGCGTTCTCGTGCATCTGCGCGTGTGCGTTTGCGTGCGTGTGTGTGCACGTGTGTATTCCTATAAATTTGCAGTTTTTTAGTCATTCTGGTCATGCAAACCAAAACTTGCAGAAAAAAAAAAGGAAAAAACGGAAAAAGAACAAAGAACAAAAGAACAAGAACAGGTAAGAATACACCATTGACTTTATTCCTCCAAAAATGTTTTGGGTGTGTTGTCCCATAACTCTTTTATTTTTTCACTTCTGGGTATGATCTGAGCATTTACTGTTCTAAGATCCTGGACAAACCGAAAGGTATTGTCAGCCTTTCTCACTGGGTTGATAGGTGTGTTGTAGGGAGAAATAATTTCCTCAATAACCCCTGCCTCTAGAAATTCCATTACCATTGGTTCAATTCCTTTTTCTTTCTCTGGGGAAAGTGGATATTGTTTAATGTAGACAGGTGCAATGCCGGGCTTAAGCATTGCCTTGTATGGTGTACAAGAGATTAGACCAACATCTTGGTCAGTCCTTGCCAAACTTCAGGAGGAACCTGATCAAGTAGTCGATCCTGTGGCTGACATTCCAGATATAAAAAACAACCACTGTTTGGCACATGAATGGGCATAACTGAGGATGTGACATGTAGGTGTCCCGTTTTGCTAATCGGGACACCTAGCTGGGGTCCTGAAAGGTTCTTGGCTCTATTCTTCTCTCATCTCAATCCATCCCAGAGTCTCTCAATGCGTCAGAACAGGCGCGCCCGGGAAGAATCACGACGCATACACTTGTATGGTGTCTCAGGGCCTTTCAGTGACCACTGGCTGCAGATGGAGACGCTGTGCAAGGTACTGGCCCCCTTTAAGCAGGCCACAACCGTTGTGAGTTGGGAGCAGTCAGGCTGGAATGATGTCATTCCCATCATCTTTCTGCTTGATAATACCCTGTGTTGCCTGATGGAAAGTGGCAATGGGAAAAGAGGGGAAGAAATGGGGGAGGAGGATAAAGGTTACACTCCATAGCGCACAGCCAGAATCAGGAGGAGCAAGAAGGGACACTGGCCAGCATCAGAAGGTTCAAGAGGAGGAAGAGGAGGATGATTTTGATAATGATGATGAGGGAGACCACGTTGGGGCTGCTGAACAGAACCTGTCCAACCCGCAATTATTGCTGTCAGGCCCCCGGCATTGTGTGGAAGGAACTGCTGCAGCTTGAAGAGGAGGAGGTGGGTGATAAGGAAGAAGATGTTTTGGCGCCTACTGAGGGACAGGAGGAAGATGAGCCCAGGAAACCCCTCTTTCATATGTGTGTCCATATGTTGCGATGCCTACCGAGGGACCCCCGCATTTGCAGCATCAAAAACCGCGATGATTACTGGCTGGCCCTTCTACGTTTATTCACAAATTTCCAATATTTGCATTACATACTTCGGGTTGGCATTGACGATGCATTACACCCAGCTTTAGATGCCAGTTACCAATGCTGTCCACGTTCTGTCCTAGGGTCCACTGCTTCCTCCTCCTGCTGTTGCTGCTGCCGCCTGCCCAGTACTCCATTCACAAAAATTGTATTACACACTTGACGTCATTGACGATGCACTACACCCAGCTCTAGATGTCAGTTACCAATGCGCTCCACGCTCCATCTTAGGGCCCACCGCCTCCTCCTGATGCTGTTGCTGCTGCCGCCTGTCAGTACTCTATACATTATATTTGTATTACACACTTCTGGGTGTCATTGATTAAGCACTACACCTAATTCTAGTTGCCAGTTACAAATGCAGTCCACGCTCTGTCTCAGGGCCCACTGCCTCCTCCTGATGCTGTTGCTGCTGCTGCCGCCTGTCAGTACTCTGTTCACTATAAATGCATTACACACTTCTGGGTGTCATTGACAATGCACTACACCCAGCTCTAGATGCCAGTTACCTATGCCCTCCACACTCTGAGCCTAATTCATCGATGAAATCCGCGCTCGCTGGTTGCGCGTTATTTTGCGCCGTTATATCGAGCCGGTTTACCGCTGGCTGGAGTCATATGCGCTCGTTCATTCGCATCTCACTGCCAAGCCGGATGCTTGCCTTCATAACAAAATGGGCAATAGGGGTCG
>NW_027318559.1:0-5756 GCF_032062135.1 Pyxicephalus adspersus
TCAAAGAAACGTTTAATAAAATGTAAATATATTTAATATATAAAATATATATTTATACTTTCCCCCCTGTTAATGCTGATCAGCCTAATCCATGTTTCCTGATGTGCCACATGTGTGAGATTATGGCTTAGAAACCATTTATAGGTATGGCTGCAGGCAGACCCTTAACAACTAAGATCTAAAATATTGCAAGAAGTTTGCTGTAAGGGATCGAACAGATGAGTTTTTTGGCTAAATGCAGCCTCTTAGACTTTGCATCTGGAGAGCACTAGATAAATGTAAGTAATTTGGCCCGAGATGTATAATTTAAAGTGATTTTAGACTTTAGAAATCTTATACTCCAATGCTCCTTTACCCAAGCAAAGTTTGTCATAAATCCTGCAGCACAGTAGCAAGGACACAAACTTTCCTTTCCCGTTCCAAGACCCTGCTGCCCGATCATTGTAACTAAGCAATTAACAGCAGTAATGGAAAATATATACCTCTGATAATGTCAAATTCCTGGTAGGTTGCTGTAAAGTAGAATAAATGGGACCTAACCACTGTCACATGGGAAAAAGTGTTCTTTATTAAATTGTGCTATGAATTTCTTTTTAAAAGCCAAACTTTTTTTTTTTTTTTTTAAGTATCACTTTAAGCCTACTGACAATAAATCAAGAATGGGAAAACAGACAAAATATTATGCTGAAGATTTGTTTTACACTTTTTGGTTTAATATAAATCTTGTAAACTGCAGCACAACAAAAAGCACTCAGAAGAAGTGGACTCTACGCTCCCTCATTTTGCAGCTCACGCAGACAAAGCCAAAAGATTGAACTTGGTAAGCGAATAAAGGAATTGCCCAGTCTTAATTGTAACTAGGAAAGTGATGTGAGAGAGAGAGAAAGAAAAAAGCAGGCTTTTGTAGGGAAAGAGTTTTTTTTTTTTTTAAAACTCTAAATTTTAATTAAACATCCTAAAAAACTAGACATAACACATCTACGCTAGCCCTAGGCTAACATTGATGCACTAGTCTTGAAATCATAAGGTAATAGTCTCATGGTACACCAAGTTACATTTACAGCAATAGGTTTGTTTCCCACCCAACGCGTTTCGCCCTGCATGGCTTCTTCAGGGGTTGGGATACCGTAAGGGTTACAATGATATACAATATAAGCCATTCAGCCTATTGAAAAAATATATAATTCTTTTTTTTTTATAATATTATAATTTTTTTTTAAATATATTTAATATTTACTGTAGGAACATGTTTATGGTATAAATGGGTCATTTGAAATATGAAGGATTAAATAATACCGTTAAACAATAAACACATTGTGCTTAACTAATAACGCAAAAAGAAAAGGACTAACTTAGGGGATCCTATAGCATTTTCCACCATTAAGATAGGCTATAGTGTTTTTTATATATTTTTGTTTGCTACAGCCATGCTCAAGGTAAATACTATGCTTGCATAACATTTGGTATTTGGAGAAAGAAGAAGAAGAGGGTCCATATTGGTTAAGTGCACTCAAGTAGTGAGCACCAGGGGTGAAGTTATAAAAAAAGAAAAGGGGGCACAGCACGTGCCTGCCTCACTGCACCCCTGCCTATGTGTCACTCACAGGAGAAGAAACTTTTCCTAGAGTGACGTCATGATACCAGAACCTGCCCACCCTGCCATCACAGGTCTGAGCCTGCAATGGGAGAGTGGGCGGGTTGTGTTCAGAGAGCCAACCCACCGCCCTGACTCTGCAATTCCATATGGGAGACATGGTCCGCGGCTCTGCCCGGTGTGCTCCCCCATTGGGGTCTTTCTCCTGACCCCGCAGGTGGATCCACGGACCACTAAAGAATTCTTTGCAAAATAAGAGTGGGCGCGTGTGCCCATTCCTTAAAAAAATGAGGGCACGGCGTTCCCACCCATGCCCGCCCCACTACACCCCTGGTGAGCACATGCTCTGATGTCAGTGCATTTGCAACATGGTCTGTATGGAATAAAGTCAAGAACAGAATTTTCTCTACCAAAGTAACACTCAAATGACAAAAATATCACCAGGACAATTTTTATCAGTTGTGCATTGAGCATAGAACGGGTTGACTTTTTGCCAGGTCTTTATTGCCTACCCTGTTCCTTTTAGTTCCTTCCTGTCACTTCTTGTTTGAAAGACCAATAATAATGGCTAATAGTGCAACTCTTGCACATGTGTGCTAAATGTATACCATCTTGGCACTTCTATCTTAAAAATGATGGCAATGGTCTGGACTGTAAACTGCACTGCTAGTAGTGAGGAGAAAGATATTCTTCTGACAAAGAGACTTACAAAGTAAATCTGGAAAGCTCCACCTTATAGTATTTTTTAACATTGTGGCCAACTTAAAAGAGCAAACAAACAAAATTCTTTTAAAAAATGTGACCAATCACTCACTGTGCAGTGAAGCCTTGATTTTGTCGGTGACCCTGGTACAATATGGCTGCTTTACCTTGAAGTGTAAGACTCGCTTTTCAGAAGTTGCAGATATTTCCCTGAAGACTCAACTCTAACAGCTGAAACGTGTTGACCTGTGCATGAACTCTGAGCTGCCTTCACAATATTCTCTCCTAGCAATTGAAAAATAACACAGTTTCAGCTGCACCTAGGATTGTAGAAGACACTCAAGAAGGTCAGCTTCTGTTTCTGGATACAGGATGTGATGGGATTAAATAAATTAAATATACAGATGAAATTAAGGTGATGGTCATATCAATGCTTTTGTCTGTAGTTTTGGCAGTAGCATTTTACATACACCAAATCTAAATGGGTTAGATGTTTAAACCACACACAAAGTCATAGTTATCTATATAAAAATAACTGTAGTTGTAGAGAATAGAAATCCCAGTCTTCAGGGTAAAGCAGCCATTTAGCACCGGGAAAAAAATAGAACTAACAGGTCAACAGTTATAACTATAATGAAATAAGATTTTTTTTTTAAGGTTTTAAGGTTTAACTAAACTGATATTCATCTGTGGTTTGTTATATAGCAGATGCCAGGATCCAGCAGTCACAGAAGGCAGAACAGACAGCGGTCATGTGCCAGTCTTAGTTTCTGGACAAGCTTTCCTCTCTTTAAACACAAACCCAGCACACTCCTCCTTGACATTCTAGACTCGTGTTCCTCAGATTTATCTCATTTATTCCCTTTCTGCCGCTTTTCTTCTCGCCAATTTACTTGCTGCTCACACAAGTAGAAAGAATTGTGCATTTAACATGTGGCGGGGCAGAAAGCCGCCGGCAGATCCACTGATGATTGACGGCTGGAACCATTAATACACTCCAAGGAAGAGACTTGCTATGTGGGGGAACAGGGGTTAAGGTTAATAAAGAGGCCCAATAGATCCACACATGAAGCTGTTTAACAATAGAAATGTATATTTGCATATGGATTTCATGGCAGTATACTGTATATATAAATTATATGTGTTTGATAATTGTACTTTTCCTGGAGTTCATCTTTTGGAATGGATAAATATTTATATATATAAATATATCTATGAGGGGGTAGAGGGTAATTTAAAAATCATTGGCTTATTTTCTATGTAGATGGTTGAGCTTACTTCCTAACTTTTGGATTTAGGAAAAAGGGACACTTTTTGTTAAAAAAAAAAAAATGCTGTGCCCCTATTTTGTGAACCATAAGAAGTTAGTAAACCAACAAGTGCACCCCCACCCCACAACTACATCTCCTTTATGTGGAATAATTACAGGCTGGATTAAAGAATAAATTCAAAATACATGAAATTACTATTTAACAATTGGTGTTATTTTGTATATATTAATCTTAAAAAAATTGTATTTTTTTTTTTAACATAGCCTAACAGATATAGTACAGCTCAGCCAAAAACAAAGGCTGTATTGGCTGAGCTGTACTATATCAGTCCTTGACATGTGTGGATCTTTGAAAAAAATTGAATTTGTAATTTCCAAATTTGGTTGGATTTCTCAAATAATTCAACTCAGAATTTTAATGTTCTATATTTATATAAAATATATTAAATCTGTGAGAAAAATCGTAAGCTTTATGGTGCATTGACTCTCTTAATGCAACATCAATACAGCATGGGGTTATGGATACTTTATTGATACCTTCCACTGCCTATATAAAAAGCAAATTGGACAAATTTCAGCTGTGAAGACACTAAACAGCTTTACAGGCAGAGTCATTTTTTCCTGGCTTATACTTGTACCTAAAGTTTACTTATACAAATGAATGCACAGGTAACGGGTACCTTTTGTTGTGTTGTTTTATCCCCCCTCCCTTGTTCTCTATTAACATTTCATGGTGTATAAACTTTGAATGCTGAAGGCCAATAAAGACCAATTACCCCATCTAGTAGCATAATGCTTATTTAAATTCATTTACTGTTGTTTTTACAACTGCATCTGCTGGACAACTGTTCCAAGCATTTATTGCGCTTTTGCTAAAAAAAAAAAAACATTTTCCAACATATGTTTGGAACCCTTTTACTAAGTAAGATACATATTTTTTTGTACAAAGGACCCCCGCGTCTCCAAATATTAATGAGAACCAATCACACTTTTATTTATGCAGAAAGCTGACTACTCAGTCTTTAATTATTATAATTGTGTAGCCTTTAAAGTCTGCATTTGGCTCTGTATTTACCATTACTTACTTTTGTCTCAATTCACAGAGCTATACTAATAGTTATTGCTATAATGATCATTATTTCCAGCAAACAGTGCTAAGATTGCTGGTCTCATTGTTAACAATTAAAGCATAGAGTATAGCTCAGTGAATTAAGTGTTTTATCTAAATCTGACTTTCACCTATGTCAGGGGTCAGGATCTTAAGTCTGGCAACTACTGCTCTGAATAATACTTGCATGGCATCAATGAGCATTACACTGCACATTATGCCAAGGGCATTCAAATCAATGGGCTGTCAATGCAGCAATATGGACAAAAAGCATACATACTGCATTTGTGCTGACATAACACAGCACACCTTCCTTCCAATACAAGATATGAATGCAAAAGATGTATTTGAGCAGAACAAGTTGCTCTGTGAAATGAACACGAACTTAACTAAATAAAAAAAAAATCAAATCACAAAAAGTCCATCATCACAAAGAATTCTCATCACTTGCCTTCATTAAATATTGTCAATTGTGCAGTGAAATACCGGCTAGACCTTCATCACAAAGAACACTTCTCATTCAGCTCTGCAACATATGAACACAACACATCTCCCAATCCAGTCAATTGTGCAATTACCCGCTAGACTCTATGATGAATGGAGCGTGTCGCAGAAAAAAAGTCTTTTCCTAAAGGGACGTCTAGACAGAACAGAAAGCTTCCCGTTTTCTACCATAAAATTTCAAATTGCGTTTGCACCTATTGCATGAAATATTAATTCCACAACCAGAACTCGAGACAAGTGAGGTTATCATGTTGTTTTTGAAGGCCTCCTTTCCAGTCCCCTTTGCCTGCCTTGGAAATCTAGCCCGTGGCCAAGGGTTTATTGCTGTCTGTACTCTCCTTGGAGTCCATGTTAGCCAGTGATCCCTTTTAGCGGTGCGAGCAAAGCAAAGCATCACCATAGCATTCACAGGAAAGATGACTGACCTCATCTACCATTGCTAGGAATTAAAATGTGAAAGTGGCATAGACATTGGAAGACACGCCAGTCAATGCCAGAAGAAAAAGCAATGCAGCTCAGGAGAAAGACAGCTTGGTAAAGCCTTATTCTATACACATTGTTGGTTGGTAAAGCTTCAA
>NW_027318560.1:0-987 GCF_032062135.1 Pyxicephalus adspersus
TTTATGCTGCAAAGATTAACTGAATTGGATATGAAAAAAATCAAAGTTGAGGAAAAGGTATTTATCTTACCACCTGCTTTCCACCTGACTTCCCAAAGCAATCAACGTTGCCAAGTAATTACATTGGTGACTCAGTCAAGGGAATATAGCTGATCTTTAGGGAATTACATGTTTGGCACTGTGAAAGACATCTTGGTACAGAGTTTATCTAGTTAATGTCAACCTCAGCTCTAGTTTTTTTTTATACCATACTTTTTTTGAACAATTTTACTATACAATATGTTTTTACAATTGTATAATCTATAGAGATGATTTTTTATTATTTAAACAAAAGCTTGGACAGAACAATATGGTTAAATGCTCATAACACACTTTATAAAATGTTTAAAGTAGAAAGCTTAGAGTAAACTACAAATAAAAGATGCCCCTCTATGTATATTCTTTTATTTCTTTCTTTCTTTTTTTGGATTTATAACTTAAATAAGAGAAAGCTTTCTTTTTTCATTAATTGTCTATATATTCCGGAAAAACACAGTAATGGTAGGTACACCATAATAGTTGGTTCAAAAAATAATTTGTAAGATGAAATGTAATTTGTAAGTGTGTTTTAAGGGACTGGAAATCAATTATGAAAACATAAAACTGGGTTCTTTTTCTCTTTTTGTAGCTAGATTTTCTATTTTAGATTTAGTCTTTTTATATATATACGCATAATAAAATTATTAGATTGTCTGTCAACTGTTCTGTTCCGAGCTATTCATATGTAAAGATAACCATAATAAGTAAATAAATAATAAATAATCTTTAATGTCATACTGAAACCTTATAGTGCTGGTGATTTCAACTGGTAGAATTGGGACATGGGGTGTATTAACTCTCGTATTACAGTATTCAGTATTGTACAGTATTCTTCTGAGATTACAAAGTAATTATTACATTATTCAGTATTGTACAGTATTCTTCTGAGATTACAAAGTAATTATTACA
>NW_027318560.1:4191-5755 GCF_032062135.1 Pyxicephalus adspersus
TCTGGACTACTGTAACCTCCTCCTCTCTGGTATTCCACTAACCCGACTCTCTCCTCTACAATCTATTATGAATGTTACAGCCAGACTCATCCATCCTTCCCTCCGCTCCTCTTCTGCTGCCTCTCTTTGTAGTTCTCCTCATTGGCTTCCATTTCACCTTAGAATCAAGTTCAAGCTCCTGTGCTTTGCCATCAAATCCCTCCACAGTTCTTGTCCCACTTACATTTCTGACCTGGTAAAAAAAAAATACTCCCCTAGCCAGTCTGTTCATTTCTCCAGTGACCTACTAATGACTTCCTCACTCATAACCTCATCACACGCATGAATCCAAGACTTTTCTAGAGCTGCCCCGACTCTCTGGAATGGTCTTCCTCATCCTATTCGGCTTGCTCTTACTTTGTGATTATTTAAAAGAGCACTTAAAACCCATTTTTTCAAACTTGCCCACCACTACATATCCCCCCTCCTACAGTGTGTTACCTCCCCCACCTCCTAGATTGTAAGCTCTTCAGGGCAGGGTCCTCTCCTCCTGTGTAATGTACAGCGCTGTGTAATATGTTGACGCTTAATCAATCCTGTTCAATAAGAAATAATAATATACATGTGTAATCTTGAGAGTTTACACAGTAAATAAAGCTGTGCATAATTCTGCCATTTTATGTATAAAGAATGCATATGTATTACATATTTGCTTTTTTATATTTACAGGATGGAAATTTGTAAATAAATGTAAACCTGTCTAGGGCAATAGGGAATATATTTCCTTCTCAACAGGCTTTCAATAACATCTTGCCAAACTAACCCACAGGCACCAAATGAGTTGTCCTGAGTTGTTTTAGAGGAATGTTGGTACCCCAAAGTCTGCACCAAATACTGTTGTTTGTAGGAATTTAAGGATAATCTTGCTCAATGTCAAACTTTTTAAAGAGTTTGACACTGTCTGATGCCTTTTATTACCTTCATTAGTCAAAAAAGCCTCTATGCTTGCATCTAATTGTTTTAGTTCCATTTTGTTACTGGCACTGCACTGTCCCTAACTTGATGGCTAAACTCTGGCAGTTGCCTTTACCCCGTGTAATGTGAGTGTTGCAGTAACATATGAAATAAAAGTGGAACACATACTGTATACACTTTTTCAAAAAAATTTAAAAAAAATGTACTTATAGAGGAACTATACTCAAAACTAAAAACAAAAACACAAGGTAACTTCAATCCTGCAGGGCAGTCTGATCACTCCGGGGGTGTCCGTCATCGGGTCCTGCTTCATCTCAGCATCCGTCGTGAAGCCGGCGGTCCGGGCACCACCATCTTCATCTTCTATTCCGGGTTCTTCATGCTACCTCACCCAACCCAGGCACGAGTTCGGGTGACGTAGGATGTAAAAAAAATTGCTGATCTCACTGCGCTTGCGTGAGATCTGCAGATTTTTCTCTTAGAGCAAAAAGGTGCCCAAGAACCTCCCGGGATGCCTGACGTAGGTATCCCGGTAGGCTTTGCGTTCCCATTCATTCTCGACCACCTAGGCGGACCAGAATTAAGGGGCAGTACAAAAAAAAGGGGGGGG
>NW_027318561.1:0-5754 GCF_032062135.1 Pyxicephalus adspersus
ACCCCATAACACAGACTTTCACTAATCTAGTGAGATATTTGCTATTGTTTTTGTGCAATCAAAGCATGGAATCGGGGTACAGTTACAGACAAAGCTACTCGCATGTCATCTGACACATCAAGTCGGTTTCTCCACTTAGATTTCAGATTTAATAATGCGGAGAATCCTGTTTCACAGAGATAGGTAGTTGTGAAGGGAACCAAAACATTCATTGCCCTCATTGCCAAGCTTGGGTAACTCACACCAAAACTGGGATTTGCTCACACCAAAACTGTATGACATCCATCCCAACCCTTTTTGAAATTAGTTTTCATTCTTAGGACTTCTTGGAAGCCAATGAAATCATCCTTTGCTGAATCGTTATCACTCACTCTCGATATATATCAAATAATAAAAGGTTCTGTATCCAAACGGATTCCATGCTAAGATCATCAATATCCCTAACCCTCAAATTTTGTACTTGGAACTTTACTTACTTACTTTACTTAGAACCAAATTTCTTGACTTCTTGAAGTATTTTTACAGGTAGAGTTTTACCATCTCCAATAAGGATATTGTCAAGGATTGGAAAGTTTGCCAGGTTTCTGCTTTCAGCACAACGACGCCAGATAGGCAATTTCCTTGCAAATAAGACAACTTTTCCCCTGGCTTGAACAATGTCCACATCTCTTCCCTACACATATGTTCAAATCATTGAAAGGACTGAAAATAGCCAAATATCCCAGGCTAACAATAAAATGTTCATCTTTAAAATGATCAGCTAGGAGGGATTGTTGATGCTTGAGGAATTTGAGAATTTCATTCCGAAGTTCTACTATACGCGCAAAAACAAAGCCACTACTCGGCCAACTTACCTCTGTGTCGTACAGTATTACATTGTGGTCCCCTCCAATTTCATCACAGAATTTTTGAAATATTCAATAGTTCAGGGCATGTCCACAAGTTTACTGTTTGCACAAGTATCCCCATCACCTCTTTAGGTTTCTTTGGCAATGTTTTGGATACCAGAGCCTGGCGATCAGGTAAAGTGCTTTGGGTTAATTTGATCATCAGGAATTAATGTTTCCATTAGAATTTAAAATGAAGATGCTTATGGGCATGGAAACAGTTAATGTCTAGACAGAGAAAGTTGGACATAATGCTGTGATTTCAGATGTGTCTGCTGTGTTTAACATGTTTGTTTGAAAAGTTAACTGCAAAAAAGTGAGTACTCCTTGTGTACTGAACTTTCTCGTTGACCATAGACACAAATCCAGATTTTTTGCCAATCATGGTAGGAGCTCCATCTGTACAAATAGACCCAATCAAATCCCATGCCAACTCATGGCGATCAAAGAACGATTGGATCAGTTTGAATACGTCAACTGCTTCGGTTGTTGTTTCGAGTCATTCACAGAATAAAAACTCTTCCTTGATGTTTTTTTTTTTTTAATGTACATGGCATACAAATACAAGCAATTGACTGTGGTTTGAAACATCAGTTGATTCATTGATCTGCCTGCTGATTTTTGCAGGATTTTGTTTAATCTCGCTGACAACTTGGGTTATTATATCCTGACTCATGTCTTTAATTCTCTGGTGTACAGTGTTGTTGAACAATGACTTAGTTGCTTCATGGCATCCTCTCCCAGCACGATTTTTGCCATCTCCAGCGCAAAACGTTTCACGAGGGTCTCCCCAACTGTGTGGGGGTTCTTTTCTTTGACAGTCATGTACAAAACTTTGTAGGAGGCTTCCAAAAGCACTTTTCAGTAACCACCCGGCTATCATCAGGCTGGGCTTTGTGTAGAGAGATCAAACAAAACATTTATTCTTTGTATCTTTTCCATTTTTTTATCACACAATAAATTGCTCTCCCTCGCTGTACGACTCCTTTTCCGTGTTCAGAATAAAAGTGTAACAAGGCTGAAAATCCTTCAAATATCCTTTATTTCCATACACTGGGAGCTCTGCACATTCTATTCCAAATCCAAACATCGGAAACATTCATCAAATTTGTGTTCTTCTTTAACAGAAAACGAAGACAAGGAAATATGAGGCTGTTCAGTATAATAGCAGTGTCTGCATTCATTCAAACATTCACTGAAAATGTGATTTGGAATCACTAAGCTAATATTTAGTTGTATGATTTCTGTGTCTGAGGATTGCTGCATATCTGTGTTGTACGGAGTGCACCAACCTCTATCACCTGTGCACAGGTATTCCAGCCCAGGGTGACGTATAAGGGGGGATATGATCACCCTGTATAAATATATAAATGGTCCATATAGAGAACTCTCTTCCCAATTATTCACTGTAAGGCCTCACAATGGGACACAGTAGTAAGCTGGTATGAGGGACCACAAACAGGGATCGGGGCGATATGCCTGGCATACCTAGAAATGTGGATATGCATCTGCACTATAAGGTTTATCCTAATATACCTGGAAAAAAAAAAAAAATTTGTTGATCCTGTTTGTCAAGTTTACCAAATGTATTTCTTCAAGGTTAGAAAGTTCTGAGTCAGTTGAAAAAGTATTTAAAAATTAAATGATTGCTCTAAATCCGTGATTCTCCACTAGCGTTCCTCCTGAGGTAGCTGGGGGTTCCTTGAGCAATTTGTGACTCTCAGGTCAGTTTAAGTGATGCCAATGATCTTTTTGGCTATCTGTGAGGGCGACATTCTTTCCACTGGCCACCACACTAATATACTGTGAGATGTGGATATAGTGATTATAGCCGGGGTTCCCTGAAGACCTGAAAGGTATTCTATGTTAAAAAGGTGGATAACGGTCTAACGGTATGTATATATATAGATATATATATATTAAAATGTATGTATGTATTTTACAATCAATTCTTACTGACCAAAGTAAACCCATCACCCAGAGTTACTCAGTGTTCTACGCAGCCCTTTTTAGCCAGACGCACCACCCGGAACTTTTCATTAACCACCCGGCTGTTTTTAGATGGATACTGAAGAACTGGGTTACAATACTAGGGCTGCCACCCACCTACAATTTCACCCCACCCAGCTTAAAAAAATTTCTGGGTTGAACATTGGTTACTGATCTATGCGGAAGGATTCTGATTATCATATGGCTATCAAGATTCAGAATTTCCCCCCCATCTAATACCAGGTTCCATCTAATGATCCCAGAGTGCAGCGTCTGTGGTTGTTGCAGCAGATAGGAAATGTTAACATACAAAATCCTGCTAATGTTTTTCTTACATAATGCAGCTTGCATTTTAACTGCATTGTTTTCCTGAAAATCACGCTGCAAACAACAGACATTACGGTTACTAAATGTAGGTTTTTTTCTCCTTGGCTTCATTAGAAAAACTGTATATGAGAAATCGCACTGGTAGAGGGCCGGCCACTCGGCCTACATTAAGATGAACGGACAGGACACTGCTACAGCCGGGGACAATAGCATCTTGCTGATATGCAGACTCCTGACACAATGCAATCTTTAGGTGTTTGCAAATATCACTGCATTACTTGTTATCGCAGACCCAGGCAAGTGTTAAGCTGGGTACACACGTGCAGTAAATGTTGTTGGAAAGGATCTTTCACGATCCTTTCCAACAACTACCGTGTTTCCCCGATGATAAGGCATCCCCATCAAATAAGCCACCCCCCAATTTTTGCTCAAACAATTAAAATAAATCACCCCGCCCCCCACAAATAAGACATCCTCCGATACCTGATACTGTGTGCCTCTGTGTGACTCCTCGATGCTGGCTGCAGTGCAGAGTGAAACTGAAAGTAACTTCAAAGGACAAGCAAGCTGCTGATCCCTGCCCTAACGGAGTCTGTTACATATTTATACCTGTAAATTTCCTGTTTTCTTATCATATTTCGCCAAATTGTTCTTATCGAGCATATGAGCTGCTGTGTGGATCAAATCCAGTCGCCTGTGTTCCAATAAGGGGTCTGATTTCATATCATCATGGGAAATTCCATACAGATTGGGTGAACGAAGCATACGTATTTACAGGTAAGTGTAACCGAGCCAGTTTACAGCATCCTACAATACCAAAGTTAGGTTAGGACAGCATATGTGTATTTCTTTTTCCTATGTACAATATCTAGTGCAAATTAAATAATAATCACCAAGCAATTAAGTCTACCTATCCTAGGCCTACATGGGGGTAGATAAAATAGGTAAAGGAACAACTCTTCCACCATTGCATGAGCTCAGGGAAATAAATGATATATGTCCCAACTATTAACTTGGACGTTACACAAGTATTATTGTATAGTGTTCACAGATTAATAGAATTTGCAACAAGTTATCCACAGGAGACTTCTCCAGGTAACATTCACTATTATGCCTCATTTTAAAGTATACCGTCATTGAACATACATGTATATTCCCACATGTACATTACATGCCTGTCATGGTATTTTTCAGTGCATATCAAAGGAATTAAGGTGATCAACTATGCATGTTACCTAAAACACACTTCAGAGGGCAAAACACAGATTAGAGAAAAAAATACCTTTGCATTCTGCACATTGCCCAGAACCACCTCTGCGTTCAGCATGTCTGGGAGTTTGGCCACCATCTGACTCTCAATGGGTAACTGCTGGTTAAGCAGGGACAGATAATACTGAAGTTCTCCATGAGATGTAATGAGAATACCTTCACCCTTTGTGTCATACTGAGGACGCCCGGCTCTACCCAGCATCTGAAATTAAAAAAAATTATAAGTGTAAATTACACAGGTTCTACAAAGAATGATCATAAACAAAAATACATTCATACATAAGAGAGAGAAAAAAAAGGGAATAAAGCATTAAGTATTTGTACTAACCTGTAGGATATCCAGAGCTCCCAACTCTGTCCATCTGCCTTTCTCTGGACTGTAAACCTGAGTTCCTTTGATGATGACAGTGTGAGCTGGGAGATTGACACCCCAAGCCAATGTAGCCGTAGAAACCAGAACCTGCACAAATAAAATAAAAAACGCCAACAAAAGAAATAAACATAACAATACCAAAGCAGTCGGTAGCAGTTCTACAATTTAGTTCTAGTGGATACATAAGTCATAGCAATAAAGCTCCCCCAGGTTTCAAAGAAGAGTTGGGTCTTGGTGTGTCGGTTAAAGGAGGCCTCAGTCCACTCCATTTGAAATAGATGTTGCAGCTTTGGTAAGAGCTTCATTGCGGGTGGGGAAGGCGAGAGCCTACCTACTGCTGACAGTAAGAGAGCCAAGCATATTGCTCCCTGGGAGACGCATACGCCATCTATTTCCAACAAACCCAAGATTGCCCATTCTGGAGTTGGAGGCAGGAAGTTCAGCAGGTGGGCATGAATGTAAAATGCTAAGTTATTATTTTTTATTAATACATTGTATTTAAACTGATTGACGCTTTCTTTGTAAAAGTTCCTAAAGGAAGCTGTGGCCATTATAAGGGGTCTCTGTTTTTTTTGGTTTGGATTTTACTTTATATTGTGAAAAATGCAACAGGAGGTGGCTGAACATTCATTGCTATACAATATAATCTAAATCTCTCAGTTGGACTTATGGCAGAAGTCTCACTGTATACAAGACCTATATAGCAAAAAGTGGATGACCCAGCCAATAAGGGGCCACCTATAACTAAAATTTGGGGGATACATAACCCAGATGCCCAAGCTTTAGAGCAGGGATGTTGTACTGTTGTTTTCCCTCCTGAAATCAGCACCACTAAAGTAATTTTAGCCAAAAGGTTTAGACCAGCGTTTCTCAAGCAGGGTTCCCATAGAGCAGGGGTTCTTAACATTT
>NW_027318562.1:0-3206 GCF_032062135.1 Pyxicephalus adspersus
CCCTAAAGTAAATAAATAACAGTGCTTTTAGGCTACGTACACATGTAAGACTTTTGTCGCTGGAAATGATCTTTTGCGATCCTTTCCAACAACAAAAGACTGAAGGAGCGCTGTACATACAGAGCTCTATGGAGAGAAGAGGGGGAGAACGATGGAGCGGCACCCTGCTGCGCTCTCTCCCCTTCACTTTTATTGTGGGCGCTCGTCGCTAACCGTTCCTGGATCTGCCAGGACGGACCCATGAAGGACGTCTGACAGCCACTGTACACGCGCCAGATTCTCGTTCGATATCAACCCTGAGGCAATAATCGGATAACAATCCTCTGACTTGTGTACATAGCCTAAGGCCTCAGTAAAAAATATGTTGGGAAAAAACATATGCAGTACATCTGGGCAATACATGCACATTTCTCTATGTTATATCCCTCAGGGACCCCACTAATACATAAAAATACCTGTTTATCTGCCAAAAATGCACTCTGTTCCTAAATTCCCTATTGGGAAATGAAATCAAATGTTTTTATGAACTGAAATGACAACACTAGGTGTCAGCCCTGCCAAGTTGGCCGTTATACTACTGAATCCCGACCCTTTTCTTTATCTTCACACCATAGGGACTAATTGTTTCGTAGAACAAACTGAAAATTGGAAGGACTCTTTGAAATAACACAATGTTCAGAAGACACAGGACAAATCTGAATTCTCTGTCCTTCCCCAAACATTGCAATGGTAGACTATTAAATAGATAAATATCCTGGATGAGTGAAGATGGTTCTGTCAATGGGGTAGGGAGGCAGGGACAGAGCTTAAGTGCTGATTATATACAAGAAAACAGAGGCTGTTCACATGATATCATTTCACCAGTGATATTATATCAGCTACATTTGCTACAGAAGCCAATTTGTAATTTAAATATTACTCACAAATACATTTCTGTTTTGTTCTGCAGCCATTGATAAAAAATCCAATATGGCAGTCTGGTGGCGCTTTGTACACCACTGGTATACCAAGAAATACCCCAAAAATGCAAATTCTTTTCAGTTTTCGACAATAATAAATCTGTATTCTGTAATCGGAAAGTTCAGTTTATCCGGTTACTGGCCATTTATAATAGACATAGAGGAATAAAGTTAGGTAAATATGACTTACGGAATGCAAACATATTTTAAATATTCACTGCAGTCAGTATTTAAACTATAGGCGTATTTCCTTTTTTCTGACTATAATTAGAGCCTGTTAAGGAACTCAGTAGCTCAAGATGAAATTGTCATGCTTTAAAGCAGTACCACCTGCACATCAGGCAGCTTTCTTTGAGGTGGTCTGGAAAGTAACTGGCTATGCCATGCTTTGTCTTTGTGCATTTTCTTTGTCATGCATGAAATGTATTTTTGAGATGCAAATAAAACATTAAAGACAAGAGCCCACCCCCACTGTGCTCTTCCCAAAAAGGAAAGCACAGCAGGCATACCCCATAGGTCAAATATCAGTCCACGTTAGATTTTCATCCAAGATGAATAGTCAATCATCTTAACTGTGCATAAAGCTTTGGGGAAGTTCATCCTTGGGATTTAAGCCGCATACACACTTGCAATTATAGTCGTTGGAAAAGATCTTTCACAATCCCTTCCAACGACTAAGCAGTCCAGGATGCATGAACGAGTGCTGTACATGCAGAGGGGAGATCGACGGAGCAGCACCCCGCTGCACGCTCTCCCCCTTCACTTGCATTACGATCGTTCGTCGTTCATCATTCGTAGGTTTAGGCTACATCATAGCTTTAGGCTACGTACACATATCAGATGATTCTCATTCGATAACTGCCTCAGGATATATTACATGAGAATCTGGCATCTGTACAGAGCTCGTATTTCATCCTGGCGAATCCATGAATGATCATAATGGAAGTGAAGAGGAGAGAGCACAGCAGGGTGCCACTCTGTAATCCCCCCCCCCATAGAGCAGATTGGTTCTCTATGTACAGCGCTCATTTATTGGACATGTGTACGCAGCCTTAGATACACTTTAGGATTGTTTTGTAGATCAGTCAGTAGAGTATATTCTGTATTTTACTCCAATCCCACAGCCTACTTGTTTATATGTTAAGATAACATATCAGCTACACAAGGACTGCATTGTTTTCAGTAGGTCAATAGATTTATATCTGAGAAGGAGCAATAACACACAACTATTGTATATGTAATGAGCAAATATAACCACCTCCATAGACAAATAAACAAAATGACAAACCATATATAATAACACAGTGATAATACGATTTACATCAAACATATTTTAAAAATAAAGGAATAAATAGACTATAGATTTTCTCTTACATTCTTAAGACTTCAGCAGTTATTCTGTCAAATTAAATAGTTGTAGAGATGAAGGTTAAATTGAGAGAATAACTGCTGCTGATGACAATGTAAGTACCCAGTAAAAGAGCCTTCTCTGTGCAATGGTCTCGGAGCAATATAATAAACCAGCAGGGATTGTGATGACAGATCTCTTCGGGCTCTCCGGATGGAAAGACAGGAAAATAGCTGGCATCAATAGCAGCAAAGAGAAGACGCTGATATAATACTGGTCTCTCGCCCTACTATACACAAATAAAGGCCATTTATGTTGCACTGATGGAGGCGATGCCAGTTACTCTGCGACACATTCTTTCACTGTGACTGAACTCTATGTGTTTGTGATCTAATAAAACTCTTTTACAAGGGCCAAGGATTTAAAAACAAACTATTCTGTATGTTATCAATCAGTGTTATCCCTAGCACTTTTTAGCTGGGCATACCACCCAGCACTTTTCAGTAATCATCTGGCTGGGTACTGAAGAGTTGGGTCACAGTGCAGGGGCTGCCACCCACCTACAACTTCTTCCTGCCCGGCATTTAAAAATTCTAGTGTTGAACACTGTCACTAGTGGTGATTTAGTATTTTTTTTATTCCTCTGTTTAATATTGTAATCATCTGATACAATTGTATTATTAAAAATGTAATGAGTTATATGATATGTCATTGATTTGTCAGATTTTAAGCTTAGAGGATTTATTAAACCTGTATACCAATTTAATCCTTATATGCTGGTAAAAAATCTAAAATGACATCAAGTGTTTGTGTTTAACTGGTTTTGTTGCTAGGTATTTTTGCAAACATTTGCACTTTAATACATGCAGGACCAGTGGTTATGTTTTCAGGATAGAAAG
>NW_027318562.1:3622-5754 GCF_032062135.1 Pyxicephalus adspersus
CTGAGTTGGTGAGTATGAAAACCTAGCAATGGAAGCCTTCATGGTTCACTTTCATTCAACGTCAAAACTAAATTTTTGCTTTGGATAGAATAGAAAACGTATCCCAATTCTGCTATCATGTGACCCTCTGAAGACCAATGATCAAAAGCACTGCCCAGCGCCCCCTTGAGTTGTGGCTTTATAATACTGCTCTGAAGACCTGTTTGGTAGATGGTTGTGGCAGCCAACTGTCAGCATGGACATCCTGGGAGCAATGTGGGCATTAAAAGAAGGACCCTAACCATTACAAGCTGAAGAAAGAAGACTTGGATCCCAGTCCATCTGTCTGATCTCATTCTAAGTTATCAAATGGGGCTTTCATTTTATTTTTTTAATACAATCTAGTGATTAGTTAAAGGGGGATTATCCAAATACAGCTGGCCTGCAACAGAAGAGCATTAGTACTTACCTTCATGGTCCAGGTCTTCTACCCCACCGTCATTACTTTGACTCTTCCATAGTGGTGTAGAGGTGAATGCTGTGGAGGCACCTGGCACTAGCAGAATTGTGGAATATCTGAGATAGAGACTCCTGCATTGCTACAATGGAGAGGAGGTAGGAGATAAGGGCTTCTGAAGGCCAAGTATAGGGTCCTTTTTCCCTAGGGCCCTTTTTCTTCCTAACATTCAGGGTTGGTTTACATGAACCTTCGGGTATGCATTGCAATAACAAAGCACACGTTCCCTTTAAAAGAAAGCAAATTAAAAAACAGCTACGGTCCTCCGATAAAATAAGGAAACACTTCTGAACACTTTACAGTTGTGTTGACCTCAGACTGCTGTCTGCTTGTCTTTTCCTCTGACTGCATTTAATTCAATTTCCATGAGTGCTTAGTGCAAGACACTGACAGAACAGAGACTATTGAATCATATGAGGGCTCATGTGCCTTGCAGATATTTATGTCGGGACGCAGGTCGACGACCTGCACACAAAGGGTCAAGGCTCTCATCTCTAGGACTGAAGACTGCTCAATCTCTATGCAGAATTTCTAAGAAAAGCTGTGGCTACAAATACAATTTACAATCCACTCTTTGAAGTATGGCAAAACTGCAAATAAGGAAAGGTGCTATTGAGGTGAAATGTTTCAATGAAAAATAAAAAAAATTTACTGTGGGATGTTCTTGCACAGAAATGCAACACAGATTACTGATTGCTGTACCAGCCAACAAACACAATTACAAGATGGCCATCTAGTGGCAGAGAGGGGGAACTGCAATCTTACTAGGTTTTTTTAAGGTGCACCTGGATGTAAGGAAATGTGTTACCTTACAACAGAGGGTGTTCACTTTTTAATTCTGCTGAAAAAAGGGGCCTTCTGTTTGTTGAGGAACATTGGATGGTTGTACCTTACAGCTATGTTCCCTAAATTTAGAAGCATACTTATAGGCAAATGTGATTTCTTGCAATTCCCTTCCAGCTTATCCATCAGACACTTCTTACAAATGTTCACCATCAACTCATGTTTATCTTCTCTGAATGGTCATGTAGTAGTTTGTCACATTCACTTAGAAATTCTATTCGTTCTGTATAATCTAAGACAGTTTTGCAGTCTATCCAAGCAGATTGTAATGTAGAACTGAAGAAGGTGCTTGGATAAGCTGAGAAACAATCGCTCATAACCCCAAACAAGTCCAGATCAATGTGACTGCTGTATCTGGCGATACTATGACCTGGATGAATGAGAAGCTTTACATACTTCTCTGATCTGGAGAATTCCATTAGCATGTTTTAAATGGAGTCATTGTATTTGGGGCCCCAGGTAATCAGTGGCTGTGAGTACATGAATTGTAATATAATTAATATTTCAGGTTCCAGTAGGCAGACACTTCTCAAATTGTATGACCACTCAGGCCAGCCAATATGCTTAACTTTTTACAAGATTCCAATCTAAGAAGCAATCACATATAGCACCAACTACATCTGACTTACTTACTGTTAAATAAACATACATCTCAATATGCAGTCTTCAAACTCTGGGTCTGCAATGGACTGCTTCACTTCAAAATGCTGAGAGAACTCTTCTTAAATCCAAAAACAACCAGGAATTTCATCCACTAACTTTATTCTGTTACAAAATCAGTTAAAAGCCAATG
>NW_027318563.1:0-5754 GCF_032062135.1 Pyxicephalus adspersus
CTTACTACTTTAGTTTTTAATGGTAAATAGGTTGAGAAGTACATTTCATTAAATGATTACATTTATTCTTTTACTTACTACTTTAGTTTTTAATGGTAAATAGGTTGAGAAGTACATTTCATTAATGATTACATTTATTCTTTTACATCTTTGTGACTATCAGATGTAATATATTATGTACAGCATAAAAGTTGGTTTAATAAATTATATATATATATATTAGTGGCATTGCTGCAGACCCTTCTGTGTGAAATTCAGGTTTGGGTGATACCAGTTATTGTGACTGCAGCAAGGCTTAAAACTCCAAAATGCTAGTCGTTTGGGTGTTGAGCTAACCTACTGACTTTTTGGTACTTTCCAAGTTCCTACAGATCAGGAGAGTGGTGTGCTGCTAAAATAATTATTGTAAGAGATAACCCTAAGCATTTATGGAAAGAGATAATTAACAATATTTCTTGGACTGTCCTGGAAGTTTACCAGTTTGCTCTTTATACCTCTTTAACTGCCCCCGAGTATGCTCACATACTAAAACCAAAGTATGAGCGGTTCTGCTTCCTTTTTTTTTTTTAACAAGTAATGTATATTTAATATAGTCCAACAGCTTCTGTAGCTGGGCAGAATTATTTATTGTTACTAATAATGCTTATAGTTCACCCAAAATACCCCTTGCACATTCCAGTAAAATCAGTGAACTAACTGGGAGAGTTTAAAAGAAAATTTCTGAGCCTGTTAGCGCTGACTGTTTCTAGTTTTCAGTAACCCACCCACAGAAATAGCATACATCTACTGATTTCATGCCTCCACACATCTCTTTATATGACCACTTACAGCAAGTACCAATGAACGGGAAATGCTTTGTGTACAGACTTAGACATTGTAATACTCAGAAATGAAACAGCTATGCAGGCAGATAAACATCTTCAATATGAATTTGCAAATTGGTTTCCCCTGAAGAACATATCGATCACACTTTACACACTGAAAAATAATGAACTGAAGCTTTCAATAAACTTGACATTATCCAAACATCTCAAATCCAGTCGTTGCCTGCCATCATGAATGGGCAACAGCTGTTGCAGCTAAGTGGTGATGTGACATTTGCATTGTGATTGTTTTATTAAATTATATGAAAGTATTTTAACATACATGTAAATACTAAGCGTAGCAAGAATCTGTTTTTATTTTAAATGATAGTTTGTTCTGTTATGCCTGTACATGATTTTTAGGCCGAAACTGGTCCTAAAGGTAAATGTTGGGAATGCCTAAAGAAAAAATAACATATAATGATATGTAATAGGCCCTACATACCGCACGTAATATGTAAGCGTTTCATTATTTTTTTTTAGTTTTGCATTAAAGATGGTAAACTGTAAGTCTACAGTTGGTTACTAAAATAAGCAAATCATGAATACAAGTGGCGAGCTGAACCTTTGTATACTCAATAATAACCAATATATTATTAGCATAAGAATACATTCCTAATTTCCTACACAGAAGTGTTCAATTCTCATTAAGTTATCTTTCTTTTGGGGAAAAAACTACAAAATTAATTTTGGTGAATATAGCATAAAATAACAATTGTTTATTTAGAGTTGGGCAGATATTTGGGTAGTGCCCTGTCAATAGCTATGCAGAATGGATCTTTTGTCAGGCTGTACTATTATTGGGAATGTGTGGGGAAAAATGTGATTTAGAATGGTAGGGAGGTTTGTAACAGCAAGTCCTGGGGCATGTTGTTTAGAAAGCTTGTAAAATGTTATCTTTTTTTGTTACTCAGAGAGGTTCCATGCAGAAGTGCTCTATTGTGCTCATGTTAAAGTGAACAGTCCTTTTGATCTTTTAAAGCTAAAGGTAGACAAAGTTGCCTACATATGTTAGCAGTAAACCCACATTTATGTACCCTCTTGACAGGCTGGTGTAAGAAGTAAATCAAAGTTCCTGGTCTAATGCAAATTTTTAAAACTAGAGAAATGTGGAAATCCCCTTTAATTTAGAAAAGTTATAAGAAAGTGAATTGTTTGAATCCCATTTTTTGTTACCCTGAATTGAGTTAAACTAAAAGTCTTAAAAATGTACATTAAATGATATGCATATTCATCCCTAGTAGTATGAGAGCTTTAAACCAATCCATTCCCAATCTCTCTAGCAGTTTATTTTGATCTTTAGGAATTACAAAGACTCAAAAATTGTGTTTCAGACCATTTCCTATAGTCTGTGTGAAAATGACATATAAGCTAATGTCTTTCAGTAACATTAACACAGAGGTTTTCCCTGTAAAATGGTTTTATCATTTACCTAGTCTGCATATTTATTAATTGTTTATATTCTAGAACAGGGTGACAATGCATGTACAAAATACATGTAAAATGTACACATTATTTATCAGCTGCAACGTGACAACAAAATCTTCTAGATTGTGTTTTACATGTGTTTGATTACATTACCCAGTTTTGCAGTCTCAAAAAGTTAATGAAAATGCAAAACCTGCTTGAAGCAGGTCATTTGCAGGTCACGTGCAGCTGTCAGTAAACTTTAGATGATCTTAGAAAGCTTGCAGTGATGTCAACTGATGTCAGTTCCCACTTAGTTTTTAGCATCATATATGCACCTTGTATTTGTTAACATTAAAAGAATGGCAGGCTACTAGGATTCTGCTGTCCATGGAAAGAAATGTACAAATGTTAGTTTGGTTCATCTTCGGTGCTTGTTTTAAGCACTTTTACTGCGTGTTCAGGATCTATTAATACTTATACATAGTTTGTGCACAGGCTAACATTACTTTTTTGCCAATGTTTAAAAAAAAAAACTTGCTGCAGCTTACACTTTATGAGCAGTTACAATTATTATTATTATTATTATTATTATTAAACAGGATTTATATAGCGCCAACATATTACGCAGCGCTGTACATTAAATAGGGATTGCAAATGACAGACTAATACAGACAGTGATACAGGAGGAGAGGACCCTGCCCCAATATTAGGTTTGTTGTTTTTTTAAGGTTGACCATTCTAAGCACTTCTTTCAGTACAATAGAACCCCCCCCCCCCCCGAATCCTCCACATAGAAATCTTTTTTAAAAACTTTTCCAGACCCTAAATTTGACTAACTGAAACAATGAGTAACTTGGTTTTTGTTTTTTTTTAGAAGTCCCCGTGTTTTAGTAACAGAGTTGGAGCAATGGCTTGTTTATTTGATGGGCCAAGTGTGCTGGCTAAACTTTTGCGTCTACTTACGGTTTAGATAGATAGATAATACTAGATATCTACCTCAAACTGCAAAGTCTCATACCTAAATATTTAAACAATTAAACAATCCACTAAACCAATTTTTCTCAACCAGGATTCCTCCAGAGGTTGCAGGGGTCGCCAAACTAGGTCTTTAGGCAAGATACAGCCTAGCCCGTAGTTTGTTCTGATCTGGCTGGATCGGCCAGGGGTCATTAGGAACTACCGGAGCCACCGGAACTCTGGTGCTGCCTCCTTGCCGTTGCTCCCCTATTTACCATGGCCGGCGTTCACACTTCTGCCGCTGCGGTAAATAGGGGAAGATCCCTGAAGGGAAATCGTTCCCCTCCGCAATGCATACGGAGGAGCGGGATTTCACTTCAGGGGGTGTTCCCTGGTGGGCGGAGCCATTAGGGCGGGACTCAAGAGTCCGGCCTGGTGTGCTCCCGTCCACACCTGAAATGGCCTAGTGGCCATGAAAGTTTGCCGACCCTTGTTTTAGAGAGACATTGATATTTTGTCTCTGTTTATATTCTATGGACAAAGAAAAACCCAGCAACTTTGTGAGATGAAGCTGTGATTATTAAGCATCTGAAAAATGCAAACATTGTAATTCTTGTGAGCATGAGGAATTTAACAGGCAAAATCTCATTTTAATGTGTATTGAGTCACTGAGAATAAATCATACTTTTTCTCTGGATGCAGTTATGGTGTCATTTTAATGGAAGTTGCCATGTCATTGAGAGATGAGGCACACATAATCGAATATGGGATGAGAAGCACTTGGCTCAGTAGATTGTTACTGCCTGTAGTGCCATAGACCCCCAGACCTTGTTTGTATTAGATGAAGGGGAGCTTTTTCTGTAGATGCATCCTTTGTTTATATTCCCTCCTCTGTTCTGCGTTTCTTAGGCATATTGTGATTTTACTGAAAGATTCTAAATAGGTGGTCATGAATTTGAATCATTTGCCAATTTTTTGTATCTCATAGCGACAAGAATTAAAATTTTACATTGATCTGTTTAAACCAGGGAGCATTATTTGCTGTGTTTTTTTTGTTTTTTTAGATAAATGCCATTGCACAGGTACCTAAGTTCTAAATTCCACTGTATTTATTTCTTGCCTGGGAACTATTAACTATAGAATATACTAGTTAGTAGCCAACCCATTTGTATCACTTTGCAGTGAAGGATGATTTCCGGCAGCAGATTTAAAACGTCCCAGTCAGTCACTTGAAAGTCGTGTCTCAGGTGGTTCGACTCCACCTCAGTCCTGCAGTCAGTGTTCGACGTGCTGGATTGCTGTGTCTCCTGCCCAGTGCTGTTTTCCATTCTTTGACCTCTAGTCTATAGTTGTAATGTTGGTGTGGGAGGATGGAACTGCCGCAAGTAGAAGGAGACAAAGACCTCTAATAATTCCAGAGGTGTCTGCAGTGCTGCATGGGGAGAAGGTTGGAGATATGGATGGGTGACTATTTTTTAGGGACTGAGAATCTCCATTAGGCACACTGGGATCAAACAAATTTATTAATATTGAGCTGCATGCATGGATAATGTTCTACTTGCACCTCCAATTTCCATCTGAAATGCTGTATTGTATCTGTTTATCTTATTGTGGTTTGTGTTCTACGTGTTATGGAGGTAGAGGAATTTCCAGAGGTATCCACTGTATTCTCCCCCTTCTTGTTGTTTCTCACATACAGAAAAATCTAAGAGAAAAACAAAGCACAATCCTAAATGACTTTTGGAAGTGCTCTGTAACTTTTGGACTACAAAGAATTTAGATTAGGTAAATTTGAGAATTTGGAGCCTTGAGCAAAAATGGAGACTTTTGGTGTATGGACATGCTTCTATTTCCTCTATGTCATAGACATTATGCCCACTCCATTTTTCAAGATAAGGAAACTGACAATTAGAGATTTTCAACTCCTAACTTAGTTTTTCATAAAGCTAGTAATACTGTCTACAATCTGATTGTACAACCTACTTTACTAGTCCTAGTTTTAGTACAGCGATCCATTGTGTATGTCTAGCATAGGATGATTAATTATTTAATAATATTACAATGGAGATCATGTTTCAGATACAAGAGATTGTACAACACTTGGTTGTTCATGAGTGAAAGTTAAGAATGTGGATGTATTAAAAATGTTTTTGCAGCAAACACACAATGGTCTGAATCTTGTGTCCCATCTGCTATATGTATACACATTTAGAAGTAGTATGACCTCTGTATAACTTAAACCAGCTCAAAGTCTTCTGTAGAAACTAGATCTTCACAGTCACAGTTTCTTCACAGTTTTCCAACGTGTTCACTTCCAAGCCATATTCCTAAATGGGAAGAAAGCTGCACAAAATGTGATTCTATGAAATTCACTTGGCTCATGCATAATAGGATATTAGGCAGCAGATATTCTAACATGTGAGTATCTGCACATACAGTTAGGTCCATAAATATTTGGACAGAGACAACTTTTTTCTAATTTTGGTTCTGTACATTACCACAATTAATTTTAAATGAAACAACT
>NW_027318564.1:0-5752 GCF_032062135.1 Pyxicephalus adspersus
TATTGGACTCAATACAGCTATTTTGTATTGAATTCAATACAAATTTTTTTTAATTTCCCGCCGATCCTCCCGCCCGCACCGACGCATGTACCAACGTCATCGGTAAACCCCATAGATCTCGTCTCTGGACTTCGCAGCTGGGGATCGAGGAGGAAGGATGTGTCCTAACGGGGGACAGTGACAGAACAAGGTAAGTTGTTTTTTTTAGTTAAAAAAACGACCCCAAGAGTGACTCGGGAACACCGAGTTTTGCATAGAAAATCCACCCCGAGTCACACTCGGGATAACAGCTATGCGGGTTAAAGTGTGACCTTTACAATGGCAATATATTTGGGTCAGCCCCAATTGGCCATTCAGTTTCTCTTTGTGAAGAATATGCAGACATATGGAGAGTCATTGAGTTGTTGCAAAATCACCAACACAATTGGGTCATCTGTGTTAACCTTAAAATGGTATGTTTCCTTGTTGGTCAGCAACGCGGATACACCAAGTATCCCTGTTATCTGTGCATGTGGGACAGCAGAGCTCGTGAAGAGGTATTGTATGGAAAGGAATTGGCCTCCAGGATCTGCTCTAAAACCAGGTGATCCAAACATTCTACATGAGCCACTTGTTGATAGAAAGAATATTATATTCCCGCCTCTGCACATGAAACTGGGTCTGATGAAGCAATAAGCATAAATTGTATCCTTAACCGCTTACCCAATTAATTTTCAAATGTTTTACTGTAAAAAAATGTCATAGAGTAACAATAACTCCTTTGTATGAACAAAAGACATTTAAATAAACAGTACAATCAAGTTATTTTTTTATATTTTCATTGTATGCAAAATATGTATGTTTTTTGACAAAAATGAAGGGTACCCTATATCGTAAAAACTGGATGTGATAGCAAAAAACTGGGGGCATTTCTGGATTCAACACGCCAAAATTAGTAAAAAACAAGTGTAAAATCTAACACAACAAAAAATGCATTCCCAAGTGTTATCCATCCCCCAACTTTTTCCATACATTATTTTAATTAACTCATCTTTTCATTAAGGGGTTGGAGGCAGGTAAAAATAGTCAAAGAACATTTTTGTCAAGGTGATTTCATTGACACAGCAAAATAGTAAAAATCTCAGTAGCAGATGGGAAAATCTCTGATGTGTACATATGGACACTTGTCCTGGTGACAGCTGTCAAAGGTTACATTGCCTCTTGTTTCACATCGGTCTGTGAGACAGAATGAAAATGAATCCCCAAAATGGAGATGCTGACAGCACAAACCCTGCTTGATCTGACCAAAAGTAGAAAGTTCCACTTTGTTTTACTATGTTGCTTTGGCAGGTTTCCTTGCTCAGCTGTTGTATTGATATTGATATAAAATAGAGCAGTTACCCTAAGGAAGCAGACAATATTAGTAATGAGATGCTTGCTGATACTTTCTGGTCTATGCTGGAAGGTCAGCTAGGACCTGCTTGGTTAACATTGCCATTGCTCCCTGCTTCATTTCATTATAAGTCACACATTGCAGGCTAAACATTTACTAGAATAAAAACAACTGTTGGAAATAAATGTTGTTCGCAGTAGGAGCCTGAATATTCACATTTTATAGAAGTAGATTGGAAAAGTAATAGAAATAGTTCCTAGTTATTAATGCATTGATGTCATGTGGATATTGTACTTCTGTGTATGGTTTACACTTAGGATTTTATGCTAATGTATTTTTTCTGTCTCTGGATCATAAAGCATTTATTTATATGATGCAATTACTGAGAAATAGTTTTATCAATACTTCATTAAATTTTCTGCAAACATTCATACAGTACAGCTTAAAGTAAGTACGTAATTACTAGCAGACAGCACATTTATAGCACCTTTTAAAACCTGTGTCCTTTTAAAGAGCTGTATGTATAATTGGTCTATTTTTCTATTTTAGGTGTATTACTGCAGAGAGATTTAGTATCATAAAATTATAGAAGCATTTATTTTATAACATAGAAAACTTTGTACAACATAATACTAAAATAGGGCGTACAGTCTCTTCTTACCTATTTATTGTTTTGTTCAATTACTTCATTCATCGTGGTCTAACAAAAGCTTTTAGGATTAACAAAGTAAATAAAAGGAAGATATTTTTAGAGATAAACTTAATTTTCTATATTCAGAAACCTATTGTTGATAAGACTAGAATTGTATCTTTACCTCCTACACAATCTTTTTTTAAATTTTAGTTCAATGTTTCTATCAATAGGCAGTTAGTTGTTGCTGGTAATACCTGCATGTCTGTTCTTATATTCTTTTTTTTTTGCAAGTTTCCATAAGTCGAGTTGTGTTAAGGTATGATCTTTTTACATCTGGGCTTGTTTTACCGAGCCATGTTTTTTAATTATTATTCTTTTTTTCTATTAATAATTTTTTATGTTAATAATGTTTTCTGGTGCAGGCAAATTTTATGGATGTCAGAAAATTCATTGACTACGTTTTACAAATGTGCTGCGTTACATTAAAGTCCTCTGCATGCTGCAGTTTGTTTGCACTGAACTGAGGTTTACCATTCAAGTAATGTCAAATGAAGTGTTTATATGATGAAATGCAACACAGGTCTGGCACTAATGATCACTTGTGTTTTGATGAGCCCTCAAGCTCGCTTTTATTTTCAGGTTTTTTATTGTTCTTTATCAGAGCCTTAAGTTACTATAAAGCTGCTAATAATTTAGTGGGTACCACACTCCCAACATAAAACCACACATCCAAATGGAGTCTATTACTGACACCAGTTTTTAGCGTTTCGGCTGCTTAGGTATTCATAAAGCACAGTTGTAGCATCTATATGTAGCATCATAACAAGGCTCACTGAGTTTAAAATCTATATTTGCATTTATAAGGAAGGTGGGGCAGTAAATTTATTGCTATACTGAAAATGACTTCAAAATTTACTGTGCAAATTAGAATTTTTATTTATTGTATTTTGGTAAATCAAAATATTATGTAGATAATATAGATTATACAGTATTAGCAAATTTTGACACTCTCCTTGACAACTTTGCATACCTGTTGCTGGTTGTTGGTGAGAAGATTTACATATTACAGTTCATCAGGAACCTTTACAGTATGTGGTGTGGTACTTGCAAGGAAAAGCTTCATGTAGAAGTGCTGATAACTTAAGAGAAAGGTAGACACAGAAATACATTGACTATTTCTTTGGTGTTGACAATTACCTGTAACTTTCAAATTTTTTCAGATTCCAACAGCTGCATCATCTAGGTATTGGGTCATATTCATGTCTACACATTCTATGAGGAAAGGCAATCTGGTCTTCTTTCCAAGGAAGGAATTTAGTTTTTCATTTAAATGAAGTAAAACTTTGCAAGTTAGGTTTCTTGATTCAGAGGCAGTTATTCTTGAAGTTTTTGAAAATGGTCAAGATATGTGGTCTCTCTTATATTTAAGAAGGCATGTGGAAGGAATGATGTTTGAACATATCCAATGCTTTAAACAAACATCAAGACATCTCCAATGTTCTGTCAAAGATCAAGGCATTCTTTGCATGAGTTTTGGAGTGGTTCTCTGATTTAATGATTCTATGGTTGGAGATTGCACCATGCCCATAGAGGTGTCCAGCTATTTCGCACAGAGTGATCAATAGACTGAGAATTTTAAATGAATATATAACACATGGGAGTGTGGAAGTCTAACATGAAGTCAAGCCTGGGAATTTTAGGATTGACAGTGGGCATTTAAGTAAAGTGGATATTATTCTTTTTAGTATTGGTACATTTACCTGTGTTGTTGCATCTTTGTCACAGCACTGGTGGTCCTTGATGATTCCAAATAAAGAAAAATGTTACTTTTCAATTTCTTTATGACCTAGTTTAGTAATAAATACAGGTACAACTTGTATGTAATATTGAATCTACTACTGTTGGGGAAATATGTAACAAGTAAAACTTTACAAAGGTTTTAGAAGTACCCAGCAAGCTTGTGAATTCTATGATTGGTGGCTAGTACATATGGTCATGGTATTGCTGGTAAAACAGCAGAATGTATCCTGTAATTGCTTTGTTTGTTTGAAACCTTAAAGCTGTGGCCTAATTCTTCAGAAGGAATGGTAATATAGTTGAAGTACAGTTGGTTACAAATTTCCCCCTTTTAAATCAGCTGTGCCCAAGTCAAGAACATTTTTTTTCAGGCACATAGATTCTATTTTACAGAAAAATCAATTCTTCTCAACAGACAAAATGTATTTTCTTTGATACTAACATCCCTATGACAATTGAAAAGATTTTAGAATGAAAGTACCACATAATAGTTATTTGTCCTTCCTTGCCATCCTCTGTTTCTCTAACTGTAACACAAATCAAGTGAGTACAGTTATTTTTCTGCACTTGGGTTGTAAAAATACATATTAATGGTAATACTCCCTACAAATAAGCAGAATTCTTTTTTTCAGCATTTACCAGTAACTTTGTTTTAAAGTAAAGCCATTCACATGCATTGAATGGTGCATACATGCTAACAAAATTAGCTTTGTTACAGTTTAAATGCTGCTATAAAATCATTTTTATTGCATACTGTTTTGTTAAAATGTTTATTTATTCTTCAATAGGTAGGCGTAGATATTATATTCTTCTATTGAAAATGCACATAAAGGGCAACTCCAGAATCAACGTCTGCCTATGTTTATTACAGGATATGCTTCATCTATGCATTGAAATGCCACGTACACAAAACATTGACTGTCTCAGACACAGTAGATAAAAGTTGTGAAACCTGCGTCCCTCATTATCTGTATATACTTTATAGATTTCCATTGCCAAAGTAGGGACGTTTTGTAAAAACTTTTTTTTTTTTTTTTTACAATTCTTTTGCATCACAAGTCATCTGCACACTTTTTAGATATTTAATGATATTTACATATCAGATAGACCTAATGGAACTCTCTATGCTTTCTCCACTTTGCCAAACACAACAAAAAATGTTGGCTATATAAAGTTTTATCATGGAAAGTGCTAAAACACACTTTAGGTGTTAAGGTCAGAGAGGGAATGTTTTATTATGGCAAGTACAAAATTGCAAAGTTAAAAAAATAATATTTGTATTCCACCTTTTAGTAAATAAAAAGTATCTTAAATGAAAATCATTTATTTGTATACCCGACCAGCAAGTGAAGCTTTATAAGTGGTTTAAGGGTAGTGTTTTCTGCTCAAAACTACTTGCAAAAATGGTTAACATTGGACCAAAAGGGTCCATTCTTTAGGGATAAAAGGTATCAGTATGCAGCAGTAAGTAATGAATAAAAATATTAAGTAATAAAATAAGAATAAATAAAAAAACTGGAAAAGGCATTGCTCTGCCAGGCTTTTGCAGCTGCTTAGAGATGTCTGGGAAAGCCTAGCAGTGACAGCCTGTTATAGCTCCTGTGACTAGTGATAAACATTAGGAGCCCAGGGGTGGTAAACACAGCAGTAACATATTGCTATTCTGAATCCAGCCTTAGGTTTCTTTTCACAAGTTTAATTGAATCTTTGTGCTTCTTTGCCATAAAAATTGTCCTAACATACAGTCACAATAGTAACTCCTCTAATTGCAAAGCTCCCAATGCATCAAAAGATTATGTATTACTGCAAAAGTCATTTTTTTTAACTATTTTAAGAAATCCATTCCAGGTTTGCTAGCTTACTCAGGTTCTCATATGATAGTCTATCTTCTCCAGTCTCAGGGAGCTTTATTAAATCAGACCCAATGCCCCTGATTCATCAAGCAGAAT